>NC_045644.1:5362500-5440000 GCF_009829145.1 Chiroxiphia lanceolata
GTTCAAAAGGCATGTGGATGTGACATATGGGGACATGGTTTAGTGGTTAATAGTTGGACTCAATGATCTTAGAAGGTTTTTCCAAACTTAATAATTCTGTGATTCTATAAAATGACCAAGCAGGGGATGGAGGTGTTGGAAGGAGATCGGGAAGGAAGAGTGGTCTTTCAAGGTGGTGAACATTGAAAATACAATCAGTATTTTCAGCTACATAGGATCTTGCAACCAAAGAAAAAACAACACCAGGTTGACCATGGATGCAGCACCATGTTGGTTATGGCCCTGAGAGCTCTGCAGGATTCACACCATCCATGGAGAGAATTTGGGGACAACCTCTCTGGGCACATCCCTGGAAGTGTTCAAGGCCAGGTTGGACAGGGCTTGGAGCAACCGGGTCTAGTGGAAGGTTGTCCCTGCCCACGGCGGGGGGTGGGAGTGGATGATCTGTAAGGTCCCTTCCAACCCAAACTCTGTGAAATCCCATTCTATGCAGGTAAGGTGATAGGTCCTCCCAGATGGGTCATGGCAGAAATCTCCCCCCTCACATGTCCCTGCCCAGCTCTTGTACAAGGATATTTAATTCCAGTCCGAAACAAAGGCGGTTGTCGCTCACTGCCTCTTGAACACGGCTGGGAAAAGTAGACTGTCAAGGGGAGTTTACTTCCTTTGTTAATAAAAGAGAAGAAAAAGAGTTTATGGATCTTTTCCTGAATATGAATATTAAATAGACTAGTTGTGGGAACCCTGATTTTAATTTCCTATGTCTTTATTTGGAATTCTACTCCCTCTTGGAAAGGTGTCTACTTAAATATAGGGGGAAAGGGAATTTAATGAATTACAAAAAGGGTTATTTTACATGGAAAATGTGTATTCCTGGCTATTTCCATTTAAAGAACATGACATTAGTGTGGAAATTGCCCCTTATGAACAGGTCATTAATGTCAACTCTACTAAAACTGACATCACCTGCTACTATTTTAATTGTGTGTTTTACTAATGTTAACCATTTTCCTGACAATAGAACCCCCCTAAGCTTAATGAATCTTTGCAGAATACATAAACCAAGGTCAATATGTAAGAAATGCTTCAAATGTTAAGAAACTCTCCCTGCAAAGCCGACAGGAAAGTTTATTATTCTTTTACATTCATAAGAATAAGAGCAAAAATAGAAACCCTATGCAATATGTTTTCCAGATCATCCTGTATAAAAAGCTTTGATGCTTCTGGGAAATCTTTTCGATTAGCTACTATTTTATATGAAGAAAAGGACTTATTTTACTGGGTTACATTTCCAAGATTTATTCTTTATTTTCTAATACAAGTGACATATTAAATAAAAAATAAAAATCCCCAATACTTCCTTAGTGTCATATGGAACAATCACATTTTTTTCCCATGGTTTAGGGGTGGGGGTTGGAGGCGGCGGGGGGGGGGGGCGGGGGGAAGAGAGAAAATGAAATCCAGATTTGTAATTCCTAACAGGAGAAATTCGATCCTTTCCAATGTTTAAGTAATATTTCCTGTAAAACATACGAGGCCATCTGCAGAGCTGTTTCCAGACACATTTGGAAGTGGCAAGGGCAACTGAAAGAGACCCGAATGGAGGCTGGCATTTCACCTCTGGGAGCTGGAGCATTAAAGGTTCCTAAAAGCTGGTTCTACAATTTTACAAAGTATTCAACCACTGCATAGTTCATAATTTGTTTAATTTACCCACCTTTTATAGGTGTGGGGAGGGGGGAAATCCGCTCTGTAAGAGACAGTATAAAAAGCAAGACAGCTGTAAAAAGCTAATGTACAGCTATCAAGAATGCTCCGTGATTTTAGCTGATTGAAATTGTATTTTATTCTTTCCAGGCCAAGATTACAGGGAAATGTTCACCTAGAAAAACTGCACAGAATGAAACATATTCGGGTAGACAACAGAAACACCGAACCCTTTTTGCTATTTAAGTCTATTATGGAATTTTGTTTTATTGTTGATCTCCAGGGTCACCTTATGAATTCGTGTTAGTAAAATGTTACGGCCTCACTATAATATTCACTTTGTGGAAGGGCCTGCATTTACCAAATCTCATCCGAGATCGAATATAAATGAGAAACTTGCATCTCTCTTCAAGGAATGTATTTTACACTGTTTTCTTCCCCTTTTTTGAATTACAGACAGATTCTAAAATTGAATTCTTTTTCCTTATGCCAAGATTGGGTAAAATGACTGAACACTTAGGCTTACCTTTGATATATGTCTTAAATTCAGAATTTGCATCGCTCAAATAGTTAACTTTGGGGCCAGATTCTGCCCTCAAATGTGCATATTTGGGAACCCCATTAACTTCCCTGGAAAATAATGTTACAGTGTTTGGATACACTGGAATGAGATACATTACAGCGTTACCTTTTGTCATTCCCCTGTAAAACTCAGTCTTTGCTGAAATTTTGATTTTGCTGACTGGTGTAGCCCTTTTATTCTGTCAGTACCAACTGGTCTGCTGTATATTTGTACCTGTCCTCTCATGGCTCTGATCATGCTGTTAAGATTAAACGAGATGAGTTGAATAAAGCTGATAGTGCCTATGGAATTTGAAAATTGACATTTGGGTTTTTTTAGCAACGTTTGCAGAGGAATTTCTGCAGCTCAAATGACTTTGGTGAGGAGTGGGTGCACCTGGGGAGAGGTAGAGGTAGGTCCCTGCCCCACAAACTCCCACCTTGGAGCCCAGTGCGTCCAGCAGCATTTTTGTCAAAATTATGGTGAACAAAACATTTTCCAAGAGTGGAATATTCATGGCATGAGTTGTTCCAGTGTTTATTTATTAAAAAAAACAAAGGTTATTTCTGTTTCCATGCAGTGCTTCTGGCTCTGCTTTTCACCTGTGAGATGGAAGAGCCCTCTTGGCTTCACACAAGTTCTTCACACAGTCAGACCTTCTCTGTGTTGACACCAGAGGCAGGAGGATCCTGCTCATCCAGTGATCTAAATCCTGAGGGTTCATTTGGGGATTGAAGAGCTGCACACAGAGCACTGTGGTGAGTTATTGCAGCCTCTCCCTGGTGCCCCATGTGCTGCTGTGGGTCACCAAACCTCACCATCCTGCAAATGGACACTTTCACTTCTCCCTTCAGTTTGCCTGATTTCCTCCTGTTGGAGCAGGATTTATGACACTGAATTTCAAAGTTAACACAAAGTGAGTGGGAGGACAAATAGGAAACCATTTTCCAGACTAAAGGTATTTTTTTCCTGTGCTATCTTGCCCAGCCCACCAGCTACTCTTGGCTGGCAGTGCCACGACATCGCTCTCTGATCCCATATGAAGTCAGAAAAGAGCCTTCAAAAATGTCACTTCCATTCCCTACCGAAAGTAAACCACTTCCTACAAGGAAAGCACACATTACAGCTGAATTATAAATGAGGGCTGGTATTTTTGCGAGGTACAAATCGCAGGCATTCTCCATATTGTTAGAATACCAATTTTATTTTCCTGGTGTGTAGTACCCGGTGCAGCACGGCGTCCCCGGAGATGAGGGGTGTTCTCCAGAGATTACTTCAGCATTGCATTACTGCTATCACATATCCATTATATATACTCTTTCAGACAAGTGGAAATGTTTTCACAAAAACAATCTGGAATCTTGGCTTAAAACCCAAGCTTGCTGTCAAGGCAAACAGAGTAGCCTCAAAGAGGACTTATTTCTATTTTGTTCAGACAAGTATGTTGTTTCTGGATTATAATAAGGGGAAATATAGCAGCTATCAGTCTTCAGTTTATTTGACAAGCTTCCTCTGACAAACCTAGAGGAATAAGCCCTGGCCCTGCAAACTCGTTCTCCTTCAGGTATTCCCTTTGGCTCCAGCACTTTTATTGGTGTGATTAAGGGCCACACACATGTTTACAGGATAGAAGTCGTAGGATGGGATGATGATATATTTCCTTGGCTGTTACTTATTTTGCAAAGTTTTAAAAGCCTTTACTGTTTTCAGAGCTTGTCTCTATCAGCCAGTGCTCTGAGAGCTCGTCCCATCACCTCTCAAACAAGGTCAACGAGCAGGTTATAATCAGATGCCAAATAAACAAATGCAAACTTGAAATCAAGTGATTTACTGTCCATTTTCATTAAGTTCTTCCCAAGGAAGCAAACACTTTATGCAGCACAAGGGACCTGTGGGAAGGGTCAGCTGCCGTGCTGAGGCGAGACATGGTGTGATGGTTTTCACCCAAATGGAGTTTAACGACCCCGAGCGTGAAGGGAAATCTGCCTTGTTTGGGGAAGAGCTGCTGTAAACAGAAAGGCATCTCTTCACCTTGCAGAGAATTCTCCTTTGTAAAGTGCGTGGATTTTTAATATTCATGTGTTTACATTAGTCTGAGTTTTCTACTCTTTTGACTAGAATTTTCCCTCTGCTATCAGCTGAAAAAAAAAGTCTCAGAACACAGGAGGTTGTGGCTCTGTTGTAAAACCAGTCCATTTTAAAACTAGAATTTTGATTTGTTTAAGAATTGCAGCGTGAGGCTGGATTGCTCTCGGGTAGCAGCACGCCTTTATGTGGTGAGGTCTGGCCTTGGTGCAAAAGAAAGAGCCACACAAAACCTCTTTCAGTCTGGCTGGACTGTGTGTTTTCCTGTGGGATGGAGGGACAGTAGCACCCTCACAGACTCACAGGATGGTTTGGATTGGAAGGGACCTCAACGACCGTTCAATTCCATCCCCTGCCATGGGCAGGGACACCTTCCACTATCCCAGGTTGCTCCAAGCCCTGTCCAACCTGGTCTTGGACACTTCCAGGGATGGGGCAGCCGCAGCTTCTCTGGGCAACCTGTGCCAGGGCCTCACCACCCTCACAGGGAACAATTTCTTCCTAATACCCAATAATACACAAAACCCTGATGTAAGAACATCTCATGGTACTGCTGTTACACACAGAGAAGCCACTCCAAGTTTTGGTTCTATAAATCAGATTGACACTGCTCTGGAGCAGGGCTTGGGAAAGGCTTGTCACTTGGAGAACACAAAATATTGAGCAACTTGAATTGTTTTTCCATGAAGCTTATCCCTTGGTAGCACTTCCCTTTCTTATATCTCCTAATACAGCATAATTTAAATGTTTTTGAGGCAGAGTTATACTTATTATGCTCTTTTTCCAACATAATATTGGCTGCAGTGTGGGTGCACTGGCAAGAAGTCACGATTTGCTTCTTTGCCATTTTGTGATTCTAGTTCACAATAACAAATTTTAACATAACCTATTCTGAAATTTTGCAAATAGTATTTACAAAAAAAAAAAAAAAAGCTTTGTCCACAGTTTTTCTATATTTGTTTTACAAATTGTTCCATTGCCATATTTCAGAAAATTTCCCAAATGAGACTGAGTCAAATTTTTTTTCTTTCTTTTTTTTTTTTCCTAAAGGTTGCATAAATACTTCACATGTATCTCCCTTTAATTAGATCATAACATTATAAAGTGGCAAAGAGTTTTCTCTTTCCCCAAATTAGACATGAGAACCACAAACAAATTAATTTGTGTCTCAGGGTTTTGACTGGGCCTCTTGGCCTGTTCCAGCACTAATACAGGCACTTGTGACCCTCTGGATTTCAAACGCCTGAGGGTAAAAAGCAATTATAAAAACATGACTCTCCCAGATCAGCTTTCGAATCTGCCTTGTCTCTGTTTTATTGATGGGAGATTGAAGGAAGATTCAAATCAGCTCCCCTTCAATTCTTTACCAGCAGCAAAATACAGAAATCATTAGCTTTTTCTGTGTAAATGACTTTGTCCTGCTTTATTATTCAAAACTAGCTGGGCATTTGACTTGAAAAGACCATGTTGAATATTTATTTCTAGTTTGGGTACTTGTAAATAGTGCATTGCTCTGCACCTTATTTTCTTTTTTCTATTTTTTTTCAGACTAATTTTTCGTAACAATTAGAGTAGGAACTAATTAAAATGGGTATTTTTTAATAGCTAAATAATGCACCCTGATGTAAATTAGGATGATCTTACTCTCACAGGTCTATTGTTATTGTTAGAAAACCCTACTGCACAACCATTTCCTCAAAAAATCAGGGGAAATAATTAAATATCTAGTTTATTTTATTTCTCTGTGCAATTGCTGAAGTTCATTTAGTGACAAGGATGGGATGAGAACAGAATATTCTCTTTAAGTCCCATTGTAATTACATACACTCATGGTGGCAAGTCTAATCAGATCCCAAAAATAGATGAAGAAGTGTATCTGGTTTAGAGGTGGGGAGAGAAGATGAAGATGGTGGGAAATGTTCTAGGAACAGCCAGGCTTGGAGAGAAAACTGGGCTGAAGTGGGATTATAGTTTTTAATGACTTTGAATATAGAGCCATTAGGGTTGAAAAAGACCTCCAAGATCATCAAATGCAACCTTTGACCTAAGGCTGGATCCACTCAGGTCCACTGGATGGATTGGTGTGTCAACACTAACAGGGTGTGAGGCATGAGGGTGGAGGGATCCCCAAATGTGGGTATCCATCAGGGAGGCTCCTTTGCTATTTTGAACATAATGACAGATAAAGGCATTGAGGTTTGGGCAGCTCCAGAAGGGAAAGTGTGGTGGGAGAGTGTCCTGTGCTGGACAGAAGCTGCTTGTGGATGCCTGGGATAAAGAAAATCCTTCTCTTTTACCCATCCTGATGTGAGATGTTGGTGATGACACCCAAGTGTGGGAGGGAGGGTTTATGCCCGTGCCAGGCTAAGCAGGCTCCTCTTATTTCTCTTTCTATTCAGAATTACATGAGGGTTTGACTTTGATTTTAGTCCAAGTGAGAGCACAGTCCACGTTGTGAGTGGGTCCTGTTTCTGAGGCGTCAGATAATCCTAAGGACTCCAGGTGTAAAGATGGAGCTCAACAGTTTGTGTCCAAGGGAGCAGAGCCTCCAGCCAATCTGTCACCTTTCTAAATCCTCATGGACTGGTCCTGCAGATAAAAATGCTGTGCAGCACAGACGAGGCCTTTTTAAAATGATACAAGGCAGACATTCAATTTTAAGAAGCTGGAGCTTTATTTTTGGAATCCTAGAATGTGTACGGAATTTAAAAAGCCTAAAGCTATAATGTTTTACTGCTCCTTTGATAAAATTTATATTTAATCATATCTTAAAAACTGTTCTCATTCTGCCACTTGATGTTACCAACCAAGCGGAACCCATCAATGCAACACTATCTATCAGCCCTTCTTTTATTTCACTCTCCTGCAACTCCTTTTTAATGGCACAGACGTTAATGAATTACAGTGGAATTTCTGGGAAGTACAAATGAAAATCGTGGGTCTGTTGCCCACAGGTTTTTCACTGCTTGGTTGGAACCAAAATGCTAAATCTGACCCATTTATGTTGCAAAACCTTCAACTTGCAGACCAATCTCTGTGTCTTTTGTTTTGAAGCTGAGGTTTCTAAAAGTTGTGATGAGTAAGCTTGCTTCACTCTCTTCAGATCATAGAAAGGTTTGGTTGGAAAGGACCTTAGAGATCATTCAGTTCCACCTCCTGCCATGGGCAGGGACACCTTCCACCATCCCAGGTTGCTCCAAGTTCTGTCCAACTTGGCCTTGGACATTTCCAGGGATGGGGCAGCCACAGCTTCTCTGGGCAACCTGTGCCAGGGCCTCGCCACCCTCTGAATAAAGAATTTTTTTCCCAATATCCAGCCTAACCCTTCCCTCTGTTAGCATAAATTCATTCCCTCCAGACCCTTGTCCAAAGTCGCTCTCCAGCTCTCTTGGAGCCTCTTTAGGCACTGGAAGGGGCTCTCAGGTCTTCCTGGAGCTTCTCTTCTCCAGGTGAACCCCCCAGCTCTCCCAGCCTGGCTCCAGAGTAGAGGTGCTCCAACCCTTAAAGCATCTTTGTGGTCTCGTCTGGATCTTCATCTAAAGCTTTTCATTAACAGGTGGAGTTTAGAAAACCTTTCTAGAAGAGGTGGGAGTGTTGTGTGTGATCATTGACAACCCAGGCTGATGAGGATGAGTCATTTGTTGATGGCTGAATTTCCAGTGATGCCCATTTACCACTGGTGGTTATAAGATTCCAAAGGGATTTGTTCAGATACCCATCTCTTTATCAAATTTATCTCTTTAAAACAGTAGTTAGACTAATTAAAACCTCTGCTAAACTCTCTCTGCAGCTACACCTGTTAACTCTGTTGTTGCAGTATTATTGGGGGGTGTGTCTGGGGATAGATCTGTGACTTTGCCAATGTGTTGCTGACATTACCGAGGCAAGAATGAGTTAAATGCATTTCTTTCCATTTCTTTTTCAGAACTGAAACATGTCCAGCAAAGTTGGTGGTCTCCATAAGAAATTCAAACTCTCTGCTGACCAAGTGAAAACACACATGTGCATGTATCAGGCATATACATAATCTTGGCTGAAAATCAGCATCAGTGACAATTTCACTCAGTGAAATCTTAATTTTGATCCCTGCTCTTAAAAATCAGGTTTGTCTCAGGAATTTTGCTTAGAAGACCTTTTAGCCTTTTAGTACTAGACTGACTTCTCAAGTTGTTAATAATTCTCCCTTACAATAATTAAGAAACTCCTTTTTTATTCTTATATAAACTGGAATTAAAATTCACACTTAACCACATTTACATGCCAGAAGGTTGGGGTTTTTTTTGTTGCTTCTTTCCCTTTTTCTCAGAAGTCTCCAGGACGGATCACCACTACTAAAAAGCCACCGGACTAAACGGACTGTTGGCAATCGCACGTTCCAATGTAATTCCTTTAAATAGAAATGATTTGTTCTTACTCTTCATAAACACATAAGTAAAAGTCTGGTCTTTTCATTTCTGTTGCTTTTCCTGGAGGATCAGGGGATGTCCCAGTGCTGTCTGTTCTTTTCCTCTGTGCTTTGCAGGCGGGGGAATTTCATGCCAGACTCAGCTCCACGTCTTCTGAAGAGGCAACATTAAAGTCAGCACTTGACTGCACTGAATTTTACAGGATTTTTCTCCCAACCATGATATTGATATCTTTTAAGTGAAGAGAGTAATTGAGGAATCTTCCTCTAAATTATTGACTGGGTGTCTAGAGAAGAGATAAATGAAAAATGTCTTTATCCCTGATAAAGGTTTGGGTGAATTGAGTTAATCTTGTGGCTTCCAAAGTGACCCTTTCCAGTATTATTTAAGGTGAGCTAACCCTGTGGGAAGGCTGTATGTGTGTGGAGAGAAAGAACAGCCTAAATTTTGGTGTTGGGCACATGAGACGAGAATTTCCCTCTTTCTAAATAATTTTTATATGAAGTCAGGAGAGAGAAGCAGGACAAGGGAGTTGAATTAAAAACCAAATAACTTGGCATTGCCTCGCTTTCCTCTTTCTGTCTCAGCATTTTGCATTAATAATTAGGGTGTTTCAGGTAGTAAATTTAAGGGGTGAGCAGTTGGAGGAGAGCCTCACTAAAAGGTAATTCCATCAGCAGGAGCTGTGAGCCCCAGGAAGGTCCTGCCTGGTCCAGCAGAGCCGATGTGTCGGCTCCAGGACATCTCTACTCTGCGTGGATCCAGCAGGATGTGCAGCTTGGAGCTGCTGGGAGAGGCTAAAAGCACCTCAGCTCACTTCCAGGCTGATTTTGTTCTGGAGGAAAAAAAAAAGGTAAGGGAAAATATATAAATAGTTGTGTATTTATATGAAAAGTTCAGAAAGAAGGAGGACGCTGCAATAGGTTTTGTTCTCCCAGTAACGTCTCTTTGCACCATTTCAGTAAAAGAAGACTTTAAAAATCTGCTTTTCTGTGCATGTAAAATTCTTGTGATACAAATTTGATCACATTTGCAAGGATTAAAGGATTTGATGTGCAGAATGCATTCTTTTCCTAAGCATGACAAATGGAAGCAATTTACAGATGGCTTCTGAATATTTTCCTGAAATTATTTTCCTGTTCTGTTTTGGTTTGTTTGGGTTTTTTCTTTTTTTTTTTTCTTTTTCTTCTTTTGTGCCACTAGAGATCAGCATATTTTTAGACATTTAAACAATCATAATGTCAACATAGGGGCTTAAAAAGGATCCTGCATAACTATCGAGTAGCCAAATTACTCATGACTGGTAAAACAAAATGAATAAAGTCAGGCCTGAAGGCATCGAGAAAGCAACTTTTTTGCATCCAGCTTTCATATTCCCTTATTCCCTTGTTTTTTTCTGAGGCTTTGGGCATCTCTGCATTTCCATTATGTTAGTTTTATTTCCCCCCAAACCCTCCTTTGTATGGCACAAAAAATGAACGTGTATTATAGCAGTGCCCCCTCCTAAACCTATTATTGGCTTAACGTGTTAATAATTTTGAATACACATTTTCCACAAAAAAAAAAAAAAAAGTGTCAGAATCTTCTCCAACTTATTAAATTAAAATAAATATAGATTTTTACATTTATCAATCTGTGATTCTGTGAAGCCTGTTCACTTTTGTACTTTTACAAATTGACTAAAGGTTTCTGTTTCATATCTGAGGGAGCCCAGGAGATTTGTGGATGAGTTGCCTACCTTTGAAGAAGTCCTTTCTCCTCTAACCCACTCCTTTGCTGTCTCCACTGGTCAGTCTTCAAGGTCATTAATGGTGGGAAATTGTCACTCAAGGAAGAGCTGATCATTGTCCTCCTTTATGTCTCTGATTCTGGTCCCACCTGGGCTCCGGCAGCGATTCCCGCACGTCTGGGTTTTACATATTTCAACCACTCCGTGTCTTTCCCAGTGTAAAGTCCTTGTCTGAGGCTTTTACACTGGGATGAATAAAAGGTGATAAATGAGTGTTTGCACCCTGTAATAACTGTGTTTTTCTTTGGAGGACTCGTGCTGGTTTTGGACAGGATGTTCCCTAAAAGCCGGGTTTGTCAGCACGTCTTAAAGTGGGTTTTGGGATTAAAAACAACAGCACCGTCAGCAGAGCTCGGAGATTTCTGCTGCTGGAGATGAAATGAATAGATCAGGAATTTCAAAGTTAGTTATAACTTCTTGAATGAAATATTTTTTTTTCCTCCTTAAAAGCATCCGGATCTCAAGACCAAAGCATAGATATCTTTTTAATCATGGTCAGACTCTCTTATGTCCACAGAACTAATTTGCTGGGAACTTTAAGTAGCAAGAGCTCTATTCATTTGATTTAAGATTTTTATCAAGGATAATACCATCCAAATCATAAATCCACAGGTCCCCTGCAAATTAGTCTTTGGACTTTCAGTAATAAAAACAAAGTAAAGGAAATATATTGACAAATAAAATTGTTAATATTTAGATATGTAGAAGAATCTTTATGCCTTCCACTTTTTTAACTAATTGAAGGAGTTAATTTCAAATCAAGGATCCACAGTGATGGATTAAATTTTCCTATAATAACAGAAATTCATGTAAATGCAATAGCTGAAAGTTGTTTCAACTCCTTTTACAAAGACATGGAAATAAAATATTGATTGTTTAATGCTAGAAAAAAAAAAAAGAGAAGAAAACAGAAAAAGGAGGGAGAGAGAATTCAAGTGTTTTTGCAAAGCCACTTTTGCTCAATTTTTGGTGTAATTAGAGATACATTTTTTGCAGTGTGGGGAAAACTGAATGTCTGAGTGAACTGAACTTGGTGGTACCAAAGCCCAAGTCCCATCGCAAAAGCAGGGATGTGGCAGGACCATGTGAAAGACTGTGAGCATGTGAGGGGTGAAAAGGGTGATGGAAAGCTTTGGAAAACATCTTTTCAGCAGCAAGGCTGTTGCTTGTAACTCTGGCTTGTCTTTAGCTGAAATTTTTGTGACAGAAGGGAAAAAAACCAACACCCTTCATTAGCCTTGTAAATCCTGGCCTGGAAAACCCCAGGGAGCCTGCTCCCAAGAAAAAGAATTCCTTGCACAATAACAGCAGGTTTTCAATCAGTCCTCTTGATCCTTGCTTTTGCTTATTCCCAAGAATCTGCCAAGTCTGTTGAACTTCCTAAGAGTGACCCTCCCATTTAATTCATGGGCCATTTTGTATTTACAGAGGGGTCAATAAAAGCTTTCCAGAGCTGCAAACCTCCCTGTAATGGTTGTCCTGAGCAATACAGTCTGAAGAGCCCCAACAGGAAATTGGTAAAGCAGCAGCCAATTTCCTTTTGCTTTTTTACTGCCTTTTGGTCTTCCTGCTCTGTTCATATCCACACCGCTGAATTATTCTAGAAATGGTGGGATATTTCCAGCGCCACATATGGAGGAGAGCTCATATCATTCACAAGATTTTATGTAAGGTTAATGAAACATCAGATTTTTTTAATTAATAATAAATGTAAGGTTAAAGCACAAGACCGATGACAAAATTTTGTTTCTCCTCTGATTTTGTTACTGTCCCACTGGTTGACTTTGGACCAACTATTTTACAGATATTTTCTTGCTCTTGCTTAAAATTTGGGCAATGCCTATGGATTTTCCAAGCTGAGGTTGAGGAGCTGTGGAATCTTTGGGCATGGGGAGAAGTGCAGTGGGGTGGAGCCCTGAACTTCTGCCGTCTACTCCTTCTTCTGAACATGTAAAAGAATATTTTTTCTTTGGAGGAGTGAGGACATGGTATTATGAAATATTTCAGTTAATAAACGTGCTTCACAAAGGCTGCAGCTACACTGGCAGTAGCTCATTGGAAAGATCTGCAGAGTGAAATTGTTGACGCTGAGCACCAGATGTCCACAATAAATGCGTTTCCAGGGTGTTCCCTTCAGATGATGGTGAGTCTGGTCCTGCTGCCTGCAGACCCATTGCTGCCTGGAACAATTCTGGTTTAATTTCACCCAAAAGAGATTTAGCCCCCATTCCTCATGAAGCTGTGTGACGTTAACCCCACCAGGGAAGTGGGAACACCTGGGAGATGCCTTCAAAAGCTTCTCCCAACCTGAGCTCAGTTGATGACATGGATGCACTGAGGGACTTCCCAGCCACCTCACCCACCATCCCAGGAGAAGGGTACAGAGCACTAATTTGGATGCCTGGGCTGCTTGTGCAGTGCCTGGGGAATGTTTGGCATCTTGGAAAGCCCTGGTTACCTGTGACAGCAAAGGTCCCGAGTGCCCAAACTAATCAATGGGAAATGCTGATGTTAAAGGCATCTGGTCCCACACCTCCCTGAGCCTCCCTTGGGACTCACAGTCTCAGTAAGGTAGACAGCTACATGCAATTGTCCCCCACATTAGGAATTACAGGGGAATGTGTTTAAGGGAAGACTGGGCATGGCCTACTAAGATGGTGCTTTTAGGTCCCAGGTTGAGCTCGGTGATCTCCGAGGTCTTTTCCAAACTTAATGATTCTGTGAAGGGAAGACTAAGGAGCTGCTGGTGGTTGTGTGTTCTTTGCTGTGATAACATAATGATCACAGCACAAAGTTTTGGTCTCTGCTCTTGTAACTGCTCTGTATTTTCTTCAATGACTAATTAAATTGGTCAGGGTTTCTTTGTCTCAAGGAAGTGCTCTAATTCCCAGGATGCTCATATGTCATAGATGTCAAGGTCATGGATGTCTAGTCAAGGATGTCCCTTTTTCCCCTGAAAAGTAGCACATTGCCAGCACAAGGAATATGCTTTTAACTCAAATAGATGAAAAAAAAGATGCTCAGGAAGTTATAGAGAGATTTGACTCTCCTTGTGCTATGGTTGGTGCAAACCCTTTTAAAACTGAGCATTTGTGCACCATGGAGGGTTATTTTGGCTGTGTTTGGAAAGGATAAACTTCTCATTCTGTGTTTTCCAGCTGACTGTGCCAGGTACAGCTCCATGGATGGGGGTTTCTAGTTTGGGATATCTTGACAAGATGTAGGGACACAGTGTGGGTGCAAAACTACATTTGAATTGACCAAAACTAGTGTTTTAAGAGTTGAAATCTCCAAGATGTCTTCAATATTAGGCAAATGAATGGGTCCTTTGAAGACAAAGATTTAGACTTGGTCACTCAACAGGTCCCAAGTGCTGCATCTGTGTCCGTGTTATGTCCTATTGGTTAAAATTTTGTCCTTGCTGTTGTTCAAGATGTGGACATTGCCGTAGACCCCAGTTTAAAGAAAGTGTCACTGGCAACATTTCCTTAGTTTTCTCACTCTTTTCAGTTTTTTTTATCTTTAGACTACCACATTCTCCATACATGATGTTGGAATCAGAAATATTCTAAATTGAGATTATTAAAGAAAAAAATATGGGGGAGTAATACAATTTATATTAATTTTTCTTCGTACATGAATAAAAATCAAGCTCGTGTCTGAAGTTTTCCTGCAGCACCCAAGGTCACTGGTCCTTTGGTTTTGACTTTTGAAGCCTGAGAAGAAAACACAAATCTGAACAATTGCACTTGTGACTCCCTGAATTTATTCACTTATGGAAAGGAATGAAGCACAGTCAGGTCTCTCACTGGAGAAGACTGCAGTCATAAACTCTGAAAAGATCAGGTTACCTGTCTTGTCTCCTGTTGTCTTTTGTGCTAGTTATATATTTCTTCAAAGACACAAAAATAACAGCTCTCATATCTGAAATATTTCTCTTAGTTTTGCCTCTTGGTCATAAAAAAGTAATCTGATACTTTTTTCCTTATAAGTTTTCTTGTAGGTTTTCGTTTTCCTTTAAGTCTTCAGTCTTGAGTTTAATTTTTATCAGTTAACCTCACGCCTCAAACACAGATTTTCTCTTCAGGGTACCACTTTGATTTGTCTAGTCAATCTCAAACTTAGCAAAACTATGGATGTGCATATTATTTTTTTCATAATTATCAAGTTTATTCTCTTTTTTTTTTTCTTCTCCCCTTCAGGATCTTTCTGACAAGGATTCCACTCTCCTGGGTTTCAAGGCTGCGAGAATTACAATTCACTCAGAGTTCAAGCCTTTGTTTAAGACAATGTCCTCGGGGTTATGAGGTGTGTTAAGTGGCAGAAGAAAAACTACTGTTCTGGGTCTCCTGTTTGGCTGAGTTGTGTCAGGTGTGTTGTGGAATATCTACTCCTGTCCCACTTAGACATCCAGGCTGATTTCATGGAACCTTCTGCAACCAGTGGGAATTTTGTGGGATTTCCCTTTGACATTGTCTACGTTGAAGCACCAGGGCCTCAAATGTTCTAAAACACAGTGTAGGATTTTCAAAACTCAGGGTCATGTGTGTTTTTTATTCCTTTTTAAGGAAAGGTTGGTCCCTGTGAAAAGGAATGTGGGGCCCTCCCTACAGCTCTGACTCTTGACATTTTGTAGTGTATCTTAGTGGTCTTTAAGATGGTACAGGGAGATTATTTTTTGTCTTTTTTTTTTTCCCCACATATTTTTTGCCTTTTTTCTTCCTTGAAGCTGAAAGACTTTGCAGAAACAATTGTTGATCCCTGGAAAGAAGAACAGTCCCTAACAAGTCAGCAGCTTTCTTACCTCGTGGATGGCCAGGGGACCATACCAAGGGATGGTCAGTTTTTAGGAGGCCCCACCACCATCCTCTCACACCACACATATTTCCCTACATCTGCATGGGACAGTTTGTGCAGGAGGGGTTGAGCTGAGCCTGCCAGTGATGTCCCCTCAGATGTAAGATCCCAACTCCCAGGAGCCCCTGGTGCTGCCTCACTCCTGGCAGAGGAATTAGGATGTAGTCATCACATCCTGGCTTTCCAGACTGGGGGATCTTTTCCCATTTCATTTTAAGGAAATGTTCTGATGTGATATTTTCTCCCTTCATGAGAAATGTCAACATTTATGAAATGGGAGCAAACTGTTTAAATTTTTTATAGACTGAGAAGATTAAGCTTTGGCCAGCTCCAGTCCAAATTTCCCTGGTTCCCCATAAGAAAATGAATTGGACTGAGAAAGGTTTTCCACAGTGCTGCATGAAGCAAACCATCAGTGTGTTCCCTGCAGTCTCGCCTTGTTACTTGAGTATGCATAGGATTCCAAGGTGGATCTTTATAGTCCATATTTCCACCACCTCCAGTATCCTTTCCCTCATTTCCTATTTGATTTTGTTACCTGGATACAGCTCTGAGTCCAGTGGCATTTTAAAAAACTATTGCTTGTATATGCTCCAATTGCAGATCTGATGAAGAAGATGAGATAACCTGGTGTTCTCATTATGTATCTCTGGCACTATAAGGACAGATAAAGAAATGCAAAGAGCTTTGCAAAACACCATTTATTACTGTTTTCTGTGGTGGTGAGTACTCCAAATGAATCCCTGAACAGCTGAACTTTCACACAGTTGGGACATCAGCAGTCACTCGGTTCCCTTCTGTATCCAAATCCCTAATAAAAAAGAACACCCAGATTTAAGGTGGAATTTGTTTTAATCAAATATTTGTGTCTTATAGAGAGGATTTAAAATAATCACCAGCCAGTGGTAAGGGATATGATATGGCACACTGGAAAACATTCCCAAGTTCTTTGGAATGTGATCACTGAGAGGTTCATTTTCTGCAAGGTCTTAAAATACAGCCATGTAGTAAAAAAACTTTATTTCATTGTCTGGCTATTCCACCAAGTCCCTTCCTTCCTGGAATGTTTATTAAATTTAGTTTCATGTGGTCTGTAAATATATATATACATATATATATATATATAAAAATATATTGTTCTCTTTCCTCAGAAGGCTGGGTGGGCTGCCAATTGCATTCTAGATTTTGAGGAATTGGTGCTGATGTTGCAATTTTAGCTCCATGCTAAGATGTGACAGAACAAGTTTACTCTTCTGTGGGAGGTTTGCCCTCCCTGCTGCTGCTGAATTGGGACTGTACCTTGTGCTGATCCAAATAAACTGAATATTTCTTCTTTTTTTCCCCCATTGTTTTTGGTAGTTTGGTTTTTTTTTTAAATATTTGTGGTTTGATTTTTTTTGTTTGGTTGTTTTTTATTTTGGTTTTGTTTTGTTTGTTTTGGTGGGGGGTTTTTTGTTTGTTGTTTGTTTTTTTTTTTTACCAAGAGCACACAATATTGACTTGAGGATTCCAGTGCAGCTGCCTGGCAGAGTTAATCAATGATCTCTGCTTGCTCACAACGTACTACCATGTTACATCATGGTGACAAGAGCAGAACAAACCTGGTGCAGCCTTGGAGTAAATGATCCCTCTCCCAGTCACCGGGAACTGCCTTTGGAGAAAACACTGCATGTTAAAAATAAAAAAACCTCTTTACTTCTCCATTTCCTATTCCATTCCCTCTTCCCTTTCCCCTCTTCCCTCTTCCCTTTCCCCTCTTCCCTTTCCCCTCTTTCCTCTTTCCTCTTTCCTCTTTCCTTCCCTTCCCTTCCCTTCCCTTCCCCCTCCTCCTCCCTTCCCTTTTCCTCCTGTCCTTGCCTCTCCCTTTTCACAAACTTTTTGAAATTTCTAAAATCGCCCCCATCAAGACATTCTCTTTGTCTCCCACACTTAAACCATCAAATCCCCGTTGCTTCCCCATTCCTGGTGGTGGTTCTATAAGTTCCTTGCTTGTTACATCTCAAAATTGAATAAAACCCCCTTTGTGCTGACAGCTTCGTTGTACTCAGTGTTCAAAATATCAAAGGCTGAATGCTAAATGTTCCTAATGCAAAGTGTCAAGAGTGCAATGTGGGATAATAGAATACATGGCTTGCAAACTTGCACTTTAATATGGCAAACTACTTGGTCAGCAAGCAAATTAATTCATTTATGATCTGATATTATTGCAAGCAGTGGGGCAGCTCTTGCAGGCAGCTCTGTTGAGTTTTGCTGCTGTGCTGTGTCTTCTCTGTTTGTAGATGCCTCCCAGAAAATGGGTGTGTGGGCTCAGTTTAGAGGTACAATTTCAGTGATTTCCCTTCTATATATCACTTTACCTTGTTTTTATTTAATAAGATTTTTTTTCCAAATGCACATTCACTGTTCAAAGTGGCAAAAACTGCACTTATCTGGTTACCCTTTTTAAATTCCAGTTGTTGTGCTGTAGGAATTGATTGTGCAGATGCTTAAAACACAAACAGATGAATACAGTGAAATGTTGTCAGTGGTGTGTTGTCTCCCACAGTTCCACAAAGAAACTTGAACATATTTTCTGGCAGAGCTGCTCATTTTCCCAGGGTGGATATTTGCAAGCCTACCTCTGTAGTTTGTGAATATCGAAATGAATGGTAAATATTAACCTCTGAGAGCTGGAATAATGTGAAAAATTACAAAAGTAAATGTTAGCAGAAATATCTGTTACACAGGCAAAGAGAGAGACGGCACTGAAAGGATTTATGTTATTTTTTGAGTCTTGGCTCACACGCCAAAGTTGTGAATCTTTCGATTGAAAAGAAAAGAAGGTCCAATTTTTCAAAAGCAGCCTTGAAGGTTTGTTTTTCAGAGTTCAGTGACCTGATTGAAAGAACAGCTCTCTGTAAAAATAATTATGGAAGAGGGAAGAACCAGAAAATACACGACATACTGTAAAAGTTGCAACTGCAAAGAAATTTTTGTTCTCTTACACAAAAAAATCCCCACCAAAACCAACAAACCAACCAAACAACACAACCCAAAACCAAATGGATAAACAAAATTTATTGCTTGCTTTCTTAAAGAAAACAAGGAGATTTGGTGACTCTTTTGAGTGGGTTGACTGTGTCATCCTTGATTGATACAGTTATGAACAGCACACATCTGTAACTTGTTTTTTCATCTGTTGATGATGTCTTAAAGATGGTCCTGAGTATTTTTTTGTGTATTTATATATTGAGGCTCTGAGTAACAGCAGAATGGAGTTAAATAATCCATTGCTAAAATTAAGGCCTGCAAAAGAAATAATTTGGAAGTATTTGCATAGCAATTGGTAAAGCAGAGATGTAACATGAGTGCTTTAGAGATGAAGTTCTGGCTTTTGGGCATCGTGTGCATCTGATTTGGACATCTCTTGGTGATGTTTCACCACTGCTCTGGTTTTAGATGAATTTCAACAAAAAATTGATGATGAGATCACAGTGACAAAAGAATTTCCTGTCCCTTACAGCAGTTGGGATTCTTTCTGTTTTCACAAAAGCATTGCCAAAGCCAGCCCTGCTCCTTCACTGCATCCTATGAGCACAAGGAATATTGTCCCTTGTCACATTTTAAACCTAGAGCTGGCTTAGCTGAGTTGCTGCAGTTCCCAGGAGGCTGCAAAAAAAGTTGGAGATGAACTTGGAGCCCCATGACAGCAATATCATCTACACCCACTGCCTTTCCTTCTTTACGGGCAATCCGGTGGTGTTCCTGCCACATCTCTGTGTCATACATTTCCTTTGTCCCATCCCACAAGTAGCATCAGCAGAAATACCCTGGAAGATCAGACTGGGCTGGAAGCCAAGGCAGATTTATGTCTTTGGGATTTCTTTTTTTTCCTGAGCTGCCTTTGATTTAAAGACCAGCTTTTTATCACGGATGAGGTGTTGATCCAGAGACCAGGGTTTGGCAGTGGGCTCCTGCTGACCAGCCCCTGGCAGGACATTTGGCCCAAGATCTGTTTGTGTGTTGGGTTTTTGCCTGTTTAAAACCCATTTGGTGCTCTCTCTGATGCTTCTCCTTGGAAAAGGCCACTGAGGGAAGTCTTTGGTTGGTTTATTTTCTCACTGATGGTGATTCAGGACTTCTCATCTGTCAGTCTTTTTTGATGGGAGACGATGCAGGATGGCAGCTCAATGTCCCAGTAAACCAGGGCGTGGATGTCCTCATATTCTGGGGTGATCAGGACAGCTCCTACAGCAACCAGTAGTCAGATTATAGTTCAAATGGTTTTATACTGGTTTTGTGAACACATCGCAGGTAATTTGCATTTGGGGAATAACTTCACATTTCACTGAGTTATGGTTAAAGTTGTTACATCTGAACCAAAGCTAAATCTAACCTTTTCCTTAAGTATTTTATCAAGATAAATTTGTTCAGGTAACAGCAAAGTGAAAGCACTGAACAACAAATAACTTGAAGCAGCTCTTGGCATTTGATGCCAACACCTCTGCATCTGCAAGCGTTCATCTGCCTCCTGTCCCCAGCCTTGTTGTTGGGTTGTTGTTTCATCATTAACATTAATACTGTCTTTAGATGCACATTCCACGTTTAATATTAATCACCACAGTTTGTATATTGACTTTCCCTCTTTGCTTGTGGCTGGGGGTGCTCAGGGACCCTGAGCACGTCCTTCCCTGGCAGCCAGCGAGGCAGAAGGAGTGAAGTGCATTAGGAGGCCCCTGAGGAAGAGGCACAGCACTTAAAGGACAGAGCTGCTCTTTGGGGTGGTGGAGGGGAAGCATCTGCGTTTGGGAGGGTGTGTTGGCTCTGTGACATGTCATAGTTGTGCTTCCCCTGCTCCCCAGCATGGCCTCTCTGTGCAGCCTGCTGAGGATGGGAGCGTAGTTCCTTCATTAATCAGGAAGCAAAACTTCCCAGTGAGGAGGAGCTGAGGGTGGGACCACCTTGAGAGGTCCTGCTGGTCCAGCTGGAGTGGGTTTCCCAACATCATTGTCATCCCAAATCCAAAACACAGCACTGTAACAGCTACTGAGAAGAAATTAACTCTACCCCAGCTAAAACCAGAACAGAAACCTCCCCTGCCCTACCCTGCTGGATCTCCAGGCCTGGTCTGAAGAGGTACAGGCTCTGGGTGGATCCAGGTTGTGGCAAATTCCTGCATTATTTTTAGACGATTGGGCAATATGTCCTGTTGGAAAAAACCCACAAGTTTTCAGATGTTTCTCACCTACTCTACCTCTCATCTGCCCTACCTCCAAGGAGAGGTAAAGTCACAGATTGACTTTAGAGCTCATTTAGTTGTCAGCTGACTGAATGACAACTCATTTTCTCGTCAGCATGGACTAACACGAGATGTCAGAGTTGCTCTTCAAACAACAGAGATGTTGGGTTACTGTCTTTTAGATGCTCACACTGTGATTAAACCCATAAGAAACCATTATTCCTGATTATGGCTTGGGCTGCTAAATGAGTTGGGATTTTTTTTTTCAGAGGTGTGCCGGGTGGTCCTTCCCTTGGGATGCACAGGACATGTGCTGGTTCTCTGCCCCCACTTCCAGGAAGCTGCAGCCCTCCCTCCCATCCCACACCCACCAGAGAAGGTGCTGGAAGAGTCACTGTTGACAGCAACTTATTCTGTGATTCTGTGGCTTCTACAAACCATAGGGAAAAGCCCATAGTTGAGATGTCTGTTAAATACAGTTCAAACAACACCACACCAGATATGTTATGAATATTTTAAAATGGCTCCTTAAAATTAGGGATTGCCTACTGAAGGCAGTCATTAGTGCAGGTTTCATTAGGGGGCTAGTCTGTAATGAGTTATCAAGTTCTGAACTAATTTAAATTATATCTATTAAAATATCCTTTTTACATGAAACAGGGGGCATTGGGGTTGTAAAATAGACTGGGGCTGAAATGTAAGCTAATAAATATCTAATAAGTTACAGTGTGTGTTTAAACTGATATAACACACAATACACTGAGCAAACATTGTACCGTGCGAGCCGAGCGGCCCTCGGACAGCCCTGGGAGCAGGTGGAGGGTAATGTATGGATCATTTTATCATGCATTTCCCAGGTCTTCCCACGATGTGACCCCTCCTCAGTCTTGCTGCTCCTCTAAAAGCACATTACTCACACCCAGGCTCTACCTGGGCGCAGCATCTGACTCTGTTTCACAAGTAATTCATTAACGAGTCCTCTGCGTGCCTTCGGTGCCTCATATCCATTATCCTCATTTAATAGTTTAGCCTAAGGACGTCTTCCAATATAAATAACCTTCCACAACGCTTAGATAGCACAGTTGTGTTTCTTTTTACAGTAAATGGAAATTACCTAAAAGCATTTGACCAGATTTTGAGGCGTGTAACACGCCACAGACCAGGTACAGACCCTGCCCAATTTTTTTTGAGTGGGGGATATATTATCCCACCAGTGCAGCATCTCCCACACAGACAGAAATTCATCCAACATGTGTTCAAGTAATTTTCTCTCTCTGACTTTTAGCTGGCCACGTAGACTTTTAAACTACCCTTTCTACCTTAAATGTAGTTTTAAATTGCACCTAATATTTGGTAGGTAATTCTTTAAAGCTGTTAGCACCTATTCACACTGTAAGTAGGGGGATTTTTCTTTTTCATGTGTGTCTTCTGGGATGTTAAAGGATCCAAGACTGGGGAGGCAATCTCAATCCAGAACTGATCTTTGCAGTTTCCTGCAAGGGTGAAATGGGAAAAGTAAAATATTACCTTATTAAAAATGGCTCAAAACACATCTTCCTTGTTAAATATGCAGAGCTATTCAAAAATATTACCTTTCTGGGAACAGTAACAATATTCTGATTGCCTGAGTTACTATTTCCAGGACTTGGTTTACTGCTAAGGAAAAATTAGGACTTCAGGAGAACAAATGAACTCTTACATTTTCCGAGGATCAAAAAATCATCCCGTACTCTGGAAGGGTGAGAGGCTGGTGTCAGTTAATGTGACAATAAGACTGACTCAGATTTCACCATGAAATTAAAAGAAACAGGGTATAAAGTTAGTAAACACACCTTCTTAGCAGTTAGGAAAGCCTAGGGCTAGTAGAAATAGACGTACTATAAAACTGAAGGGTTTGCATTCTCATTAAGATATTCTTGTAAGGAATATCTTAATATCACCAGCACCAAGACAGAGACTGAAAGTAACATTCCTCACACTATATGCAGCATAACTTTGTCTTTGCCACTCGTCCTTATGGTATTTACAGTACTTTAGTCTTTTCCCTCACAAATTAAATTAATTTGGAACCACCTACAGGCAAAGTCCATCCATGTCTGAATCTCTTCCAGGCTACTTTTGCAAACTACATTTTCTATATATAAATCATCCTGCAATTCTCTCAGTGAAATTAATTCCACACACTGTGTCTGCTAATGAGAGTCCACCCAATATTTTGCTATTGCAGACACTCATTAGCTTGCTTTAATTTACAGGAAGTAATCAGCATCTGCCGAGCAGAGAGGGTACAAAAAATGTCTTTAGCATTTATTGAATGTAAATGTTTGTGATGCCTCCTCACCTCCGATGCAGTCCCACGCAGCAGGTATTTTAGGATTAAGGTTCCAGGAGAACTGGTGCCTTCTTCAGGAATACTCTGACCCCTAAACCAAAAACTCCTGTGTTTGTGCTAAATGATTGAAGAATATCTTGTAAATCATTTACCTCTTCCTGCTGCTACTTTTCAGTGGATAGTGTTTACTCCGTTTCCAACATGATGGCAAAGTTAAATTTTCATTTTGCTGGAAAAGAACAAAATACAGTGAGCCTTTTTGCTTGTTATTGCCTAATGTGGAGCGAGCCGTTTCTCAATCCCATGCATCACAGATGTCCTGTCAGGGCTCATATACACTGAGTGAAGTATTTGCATCCCCGTGCCTGCTGATAGACTGAGCATGTTTGTCTACAAAGTGCTTTTAAATGAACTAATACATGATTCATGTGGACTCCATTGAGCAGAACACCAATCTGTCTGGACACAGTTTGCTGTAGGCTTGACAATAGGAACATTTCTCTGGGTGAGACAGGTACAACCATCCCCTGGAAAAGTGAGGAGTGAGTGGTACCTGTGGCCTGGCACATCCAAACCTTGGGTCACCTCCCCTAGCAGGAACATGCCCTGTTCTGGAGGTTGTGTTGGAGATATTCCTCATCCTGTCTCTCCTTGGTGGCTCGTGACATGAGCGATGCACAATCTGTATCTGCTCAGTCATGCTTGAGCAGGAGAGGATAGTGCACCACCTTTATTATTTATACAGGGATACAATAAGATTCTTCGCAGTCGAGGAAGGAAAAAAAATTGATCCCAAGTATACTGTTTCCTATTGAACTAAATAGATTTTTAATCGAGTCTCTGTTCCTTTGGGTAATTGACTTAACAGTGTGGGCAAATTAATTTCAGATAAACTATAGCTGGGATTTTCCAAGGAGCACGAGGGTGCTGAAGGAGTCAGCTCCAGTGCAGCAAGAGCAGGGCAAATATCTTAATTCCTCTGGCTTTCCAGGCGCATTGCAACCCAAATATTTAGACCTGGAGCTGAATTCAGAAGTTTTTATGCAAACTAAACTCCTGCTGAAGTCAGTCAAAACATTGGTTCAGAAAAGACACAGAAAATGGCTCCAAAAATTCCCAAGTGCTCGCAAATGTTTTACACACACATAACCTCCCCCCTGCATTTAATAACCTAATCTAAATGTGGCTCTTTGCAAAGCATTGTTGTTCAAGTGTTTCTGTGATATTTGGCACCAGCACCTCATTTGGGATCTTATCTGGTTCTAAAAGCCATTGAAACAAGTTTATTTTCCTGTGACCCACCCAGAAACCCACTCCAGTGGTGACAGACTGGTGAGTGAAATCAGCACGACAACATACACTTTGCTCTGTGTTAAAACTCTTTCTAGAAAGTCTGTGGAAAAAGCAGGATTTTGGAGCACTCCTGAATTCCATTTAAGTCATAAACAGGCGTGGAAAAATATGTACACCACGATTTGTATCTCAGAGGTTCTTGGGGCACTGTTCCTTTTCGTTTTCCCAAATTCAGAGCCCTGGAGAGACAGGGAAAAACTGCATTCCCTTGCCCAGGCTGGCTGCAAAGCAAAGGCCAGAGGAGGAGCCCGAGGGCTGCATTTTTAGATCTGATGGCTTTTGTCTTGTTGAGACAGGCAGCTCTGGACATTTTTCCTCCCTCCAATGTCAAACCTATTAAATCCTAAATCTTTTACATAGAACTCTGTACCTGTGGTAACATGCAGACAAAAAAACTCCTTCCAATATTTTGTAAGGAAATGAAAAATACACAATTTAAGAATTAGTAGCTGTTTTCCATTGCTGAAAAATTATATTCTGCAGACTAAAAACAATAAAAATACTGCTGTTATTAAAGAAAACCTACTGTATGGAAAGATTTTGCATTACATAGTTTGGTGCCTTAGTCATCTAACTTCAGTAATTAAAGAAAAAATCTACTAAACTATAATTAAAATGAAATTATTCCTCAGTTGCCAATTGCAACCATCACGAAATCAAGAAATGTGACAAATCTTACTCTGTATTATTTACGTGTTGTGACTGAAAGGATAACTATGTATCTATATAGTTTTTCTCTCCCAAAAAAATCTTAATAAAAATATTTTTAATATTTTTCCTCTCTGCAGATGTTTGCAGAGCTGGCAAATTAAAATGATTGGTCATATTTTCCTCTGTTATTCTGTAATATCCTGTTAACCTGACTGGTCTTATTGGCATATCCTGAGTTATCATCCAAAATTTTAAATTCTCGTTGGCCATGGTTTGGCCATGGAAAGGGCTGAAATGGTGTGGAGCACTGGATGGAAGTTTAGCTGGGATTTATGAAATGAAAGGTATAAACTGGATATAAAGGGAATAAATTAAAAGAAAAAATATACAATTTTCACCTGAATAGCAGCAAACACTGTTTGTTTTTTTTTTTTTTTTGTAGTCCAAATAGAAACTTTTGATGAAAAGATTCTTTTCAATAGCAAATACTAGACCTCAGTAAGATGAATTTTCCAAGTCCATGTAAAAGCTTGTGTACTTTTTCCAAATTTCTCCAGCAATAAGGATGAAAGTCAGAGTAGATGAGGGAAACTCCTTTTTCCTTTTTGCTGCTCCCCTCTTCCTTGTTTGATTATTTACCGTGTTTGACGACCTGGGGTGCAGGAGCCAACCTTCTTGTGCCAACCCAAATATTTTTCCTTTTTCCCTAAGAAGTATATTAACATGATATTTAATAGTTTCTAGAAATTGTCCAGTAGAAGGAGGGAGGATTTACCCACAAAATCTCTGGACTACTAAAGGGAATTCGAGGTATTATGATAAATTTTTAAAATAAATATTAAGCACATGATTTAGCTGGTTTTTCTTCCTTATTTTTTTCAAGTAATATGAAATTAAACCGTATTTTGAAAGAGCTTGCTTTTTTCTCCTGTTGCTTAACTCATTGCCCTCAAAACTTTGAACTCAGCTTAGCTGTTATTATTTTGCACTCACAGGCTCCTGTTGGCTCTTCTTACTGATTTGGTCCATTAATTTTGTTTTCCAAAACATGGCACCTGCTGAACAACCCTCCTGCTGCTTCTGACTCCTCCTCAAGCCCTGTTCTGGAGGATGGAACAACCTCCTTGTCCTGGCAAAAGGCGATGCTGGATAAATGTATGGGATAACTGAGGCTGGTGAGAAATGGGCTGGGTCACCCGGAGTAAATTGGGGCACTGCAAAAAGTTCTTACCAGGGGATGGAGTTCCCTTCTGCTCCCATTTAACCCCAGTGTATTTCCAGAACAAGCCTGTTGGAATTAGGGGAGTTATCCTGGCTTAACACCAATGTAATTGAGAGCAGAATCTGGCCCCGTGCTCTTGGCATGACTACTTTTTCGACATATTTGGCCACTAATGCTCTCCCTGGGTTTTGAGCTTACATTTAATGGCATTACATTTATTTTAATATTTTTTTAAATAGCTAGTGTAAATTGATTCCACTAAAAAGAAAAAAAAATCCCTTTACCTACTCGCCTTCATTTGTATTTCAAATGGCCCATTACATTTTCACTAACAATCATTAGAGCTGTGTGAGCTTATTGAAGCTTGGGCTTGGACTGAAACTGTAAAAAATGCCGGCTCTGGATTTTTTTATGCTGAAAATACCACTAGAAAAGGGTTTTTTTTTATTATAATACATGACTATGTAACCTGAAATACAGTTAAGCTGTGGTGAAGAAACACTGCATTACTTTTTTAGGTCCTCCAGTGGAAAATATGGACACAGCTTGGATCAACTCTGATATGCTGATCAATATATTAATGTTAAATATTCCAGACTTTGCCAGAGCCACTTACTGTAATTTTAGTTTCTAGTCCAAGAAGTCGGTTCAAAACTTTGAGAAGCCATGAGCACACAAAGCAATTCAAGCATGATAAAGAAAAAGAATCCTGACAAGGATTTCCACTCATGCCTGGTGATAATCCTAAATGCGCGTGGGATGCAAATGTCACAGACAGAGGAAGAACACACGACCCTCATGTCTGTGTCAGCTGTTCCTCCAGCAGGGTGGAAAAACCGGATGGGAATGGCACAGTTTTTGGAGAGAAGACTGGGAAGGAGACGGAGCACCAGGTGCTGGACCTACTGAGCGTGATGTCCCACAGTGCTTACCATGGATGTCACCTGGGGCCTCTCTCCAGGGCCTGGGATGATGCATTGCTCCTTCAGTCTTCGGGATCTGGGGGTTATTTCCTGGGGAGAGTGTTGACCAGCTGGATCTCCCCATTGCCCATCTGTCTGAACAGAGGTTGGGGCATCCCCTACTCTACTGGCAGGTTCTTGTATACTGTTAATTGTACCTCTTCTAATTGTCCCCATTAATTTAGATGAGCAAAAAATAAGTATTAATACAGATATTTAGCCTTCTATTACACTCCCAAGCTTCACTCCTGTGCTCAAACACAGTAATACACTGATGGAGTAAAGCCACACAGGGAAATATGCACAGCAGACTGCATTGGTAACCTAAAACCACTTTAAATATTGGTTTGAGATAGGTAAATATGAAATCATACACCAGGGCACAGCTATACAAGGCCGAACAGCTTAGTCCAGGCGCAATTTGTTGGGCTCTGAACAAACCCCCTCTCAGAAATGTAGGGAACAAACATACAAAGAAAGTTTTTTGCCTTGTGCTATTGGCTGACTTAATTCTGCCAACCCCCAACAATGCCCCGTTCCAGGTTCTGTTTTAACCTGTCTGCTTCTTGTGTTCATTGCCTACATGTTCATTTAAAGGATCTCTAATCAGCCTTCTGCTCCGCTTGTTGACTTCCCTTCATACAGGACAATGAGAGAGTAACAATATGACTGGTATTTTTTTTCCCCAAAGAATTGCCTCAAATTTATTTGCATTTAACTCCTCCACATGCCTATTTCTGGGCCAGCTCAAGTTGCTCTGGGTTGTATCACCCATGCTTGCATTTTCTCCTCGTGAGCCTCCTCCCATGCTGAGTCGTTGGCAGGTCCCATCCTTTCACATGACTTCTTCCAGGTCATTGATACTTAGAGTGAATAGTGCTGTCCTGACATTGATCTTGCTGTGCTCCAGTAGTCACTAAGAACAAACAATATTAGGTTATAGCATTGATTTCATGGATTACAATTTTTTCCCAATCATGTTCTTGTTAAGCACCTTGTAAAATACATCATGTCACACGTTCATCTCCTCAGTTTCATGGTGAGACGAATCCAGTGCTGACAACTGCCTTCATATAGGGAAAACTCATCCTCCCCAGCACCAAGGAGTTATCAGTTTAATTCAGAGTTGTATGCTCTGGGGAAACTTAACATCAGCCTGTAGCATCCAGTACAGCATTTCAAATTATCATAATTTGTGAGCAACTGGACAAGCTGAAAATGGGTATCATGATCTAATAAAAACCTAATAAAACTTTCAAAGTCACTCTGGTGCTCCCAGGGGAGTGTTATGCAATCCCTGCCACTGTGGTAGGAGCCCGTCTCCTTCCAGCTAATCTGCTGTGAAGGAGAGGTGCAGGCAGAGCTGGGAAGGCCTAAATGGCTTTTCATGTCCTCTCTGTCGAGCACTTCTTTTTTGGAATAACTCCGGACTCTTTTGTCAGGCAAGAAGTCACTAATGATACTTTTCAAAGTAGCTGTGCTGTGGTTTGATGGGAGAGGAGATAATGTGGCCACGAGGCTTAGGATGTATAAATACACCCATAATTTCATTAAGTGCTCTTCCTAATTATTTTATATATTAATGCACTGCTGTCACTGCCTGCCAGATAATCTTTCATGTGGAGCACGGAGCTAAAAAGACATCAGAGCAAGTTTGGCTGCTTCCTTCAATGTAAAGTTTGGGAGGGACCATTTTCTCCAGACAGTAGGAACCCTACATAAAAGTATAACAAAATAAAAATGGCAACCAAATGTTGATATAAGTGATATTTGCAAAACAACTTCTTTGGAAAATGTGAATTTCAAAATATAGTGGTTAAACTACGTAGGAGACTCCTGTGTTTACTTGAAAAGCTGCTCAGGCTGGGTTTGGTGCCACTTGACAAAAAAGTGAGACCCAGTAGTTGCAAAAGTGATGACAACTCTTTTATTTGGCCTAAAAATTAAACTTAGCATTCCTAAGAGTAAGGCTTTCTCACTGGGAGATTTCACTGTCACAGAATCACAGACTCACAG
Organism: Chiroxiphia lanceolata; assembly: GCF_009829145.1. Lineage (NCBI taxonomy): Eukaryota > Metazoa > Chordata > Aves > Passeriformes > Pipridae > Chiroxiphia > Chiroxiphia lanceolata. The sequence goes on from NC_045644.1 coordinate 5,391,661, forward strand.
AAGATGCTCAGTTGGAAGGGATCCACAAAGATCATCAAATCCAGCTCTTACCCCTGCACAGGACCATCCCCAAGAGTCACACCATGTGAAATGTTCTCAGGTATGAGATGGATTTCAACATTTCTGGCTCCTCTTAATAAATTTGGTCATCACCAAAATATGTACTCCTGCCCCCACCCATGCAATACATTGAGGTGAACAGAGGTTGAGTGGATGCATAGACCCTTTTATATATCATAGCTGGGTGTAATAGTTCTTAATCTTTCATAAATTTGGAGTTTCTGTATTTAAATCAACAGAATTGTAGCTTATAGAGGCAAAATATGGGCTTTGTCTATCCAAGTTTATGATATCCTGTGAAAAACTGGGGTGAAGAACTCTGAAATCAGGTCTGACTGCCTGACTGTGGGGGAAAAAATGCAGGCACTTACAGAGAGAAATAATTTTCCTATTCTTTCTCAACCTTCCTAATTCCCAGCAAAGTATTTTAAGAAATGTTTCAGTGACATGATGGATATAAACCATTTAAAAGTTTTATCGAGCTTTACTGTAGTGCAAATCTTAAAAATACTATAGAAATTATATCAAGATCTTCAGTAAGGTTCCACACAGAATTATGAATAAATGGAAAATTGATTTCATATTGGAAATAGATGCCAGGCAGATTTTGCACATCAGGTAGAGCAATGAAATTACATTTATTGCTGTTTTGTTTTTTTCTTTTTTTTTAAAAAAAAGCACTTCAACTCAGGTAATAATTGTACAGTCTATTATAATGATCCCAGGAGGTGCTTAACAGTACTGCAATTCTAAGTTTTTACACTTTTATTTTTCATTTGAAGAAAAACTTGTCACAATAAAAGTGATGCATTAACAGAACATCACTTCCCTTTTTTTTTTTATTATGCGTATTTAGATTATTTCCATGAAATTGCTTATCAAATCCCACAGGCCTTTAAAGATAACTGAACAGTTACCCATTTGTGTAAACTCTGGGATATTATGCAAGAATTTGTGATGGGACAATGAGAAGATAAAGTGCTCTGTGAGATTAATATCTTCCTATTTTGGCATCGAAGGGCCAGGTTTTCAAAGCTCTGTAAGGACTGAATGAGCAGTGCCTTGTGGGGTTTTCCAGACAAGTGGATTGTTACAGCAGGAATCAGATTCTCTGAGGGTCAAAAAATCCCATTAGTTTGTCTATTCCTACTTATAGGTGTTTAAGTACTTATAAAAATATGATTCTGAGGTTTTTAAGTACTCTTGTGTTTTGGCAGACAGATTCACCACAACTATATCTTTAGTTTTAGGGACATGAAACTTTGATTTCACGCACTACTTAGATTTTATTTCCTTAGACTCAGAATCATTTAGGTTGGAAAAGTCCTCTAAGATCAAGTCCCACCACTATTCCAGCTCTTCCAAGCCCAACACTAACCCATGTCCCCAGGTTACACATCTACAGGGCTTTTAAATCCCAGATGGGGTGGTGGCTCCACTACTGCCCTGGGCAGCCCTTTCCAATGCTTAATAACACTGACATGTGACAAAGTAAATCTTCATGCACAAGATAATTTAGGATATTTCTACTATCTTTTGGTTTCTCCAAGGAAACAGCTAGGTTTTCCAAAGATTTTTTCTGGATAGGTTCGTGTTTCTACCATCACTGGCCCATCACTCTGTTTATGATACCATGTTCATGGTGGTCCTGTAGAGAGAAACAGCAGTGGGAAGTGTCATGTGCTGGCCCTTCAAACAAACCTGAGTACCCCATGATTGCTGTTGACTGAGGGCATGGAAAACCATGTACCTGGTGGATAAATCACAGCATCACAGAACCATTTAGGTTGGAAAAGACTTTCAAGATCATCAGTGACCGATGACCAATGAGGCTGCTGACCAATCCCCACCTTGTCAACCAAAGTGCCACATCCAGTCATTTCTTGGACACCTCCGGGGATGGGTACACCACCACCTTCCTGGGAAGCTCCTTCCAATGCCTGACCAGTCTTTCCATGAAGAAATTCCTCCTGAAGGAATGAAGCCAGTCTGGGATGACACAGTGAGAATTAGGCTGAGGGTGGTGTTGCACTTCCCAAATTGAGCTTGCATTGACTTCGACTCGTGTTCCTTCTCTCGAGCAGTTCCCGTGAGGTGGCCACGAGCACCGGGATGCAGACAAGTGGTGAAGCTCGTGGCAGTCACAACACACTGGGCAATGTTCAGGGCTGTCAGCTCTGCTGAGCCCAGGGCGAGCGAGCAGGACAAGGGCACATTAAAGATTCAGAGGCCGGCGCGGTGCAGCTCATCTGCTCCCGCAGCCGTCGCGCCGCCGCCGAACACGCGTCGCCCCAAGACTCTCTTGCAGCGCTGGGCTGTGTCAGAGAGCGCTGCCAGCTGAACTCATGCAGTAAAGAAGAGTGATTATACATCCTGTATGTAATCACGGAACATATGTTGGAGTGGCACATGAAATCTGGGCACACTTTGCCCATGTAGTAAAGACCGGGAAAATTATGAACAAGCTACAGAAGGAAAACAACTTGCCAAATTTTCCCAAACCAAGCAGGAGGTTCCAGCGAGCTGGAACTCCGCACGGTATATTCTTGAGGGGGTTTTGGAACAGAAACCTGGATATGTCTGTAGCATGTTGGCAATGCTTATGATACAAAGAGCAGATGTCCTCACCTCCACCCACACGATTATGGCTGCCAGTTTTTCTAATATCTTCTGCCTGATGAACTGTCCAGTTGCAGGAATTTAGGCAGAAAAATATAAATGGCATTTGTGAATTAAGGATGTTTTACTAGATGTAAACCTCCCAAAGCTGATCATGAGAAAAAGAGAATGCAGACCAAGCCAAACCATGATTTGTCTAGCAAAGGAAATTTAGATAAATAGATATTTATAAAAAGGAATTTCCTGAAAGCTCATGACTGTTCAAATTTAAGGAGTTCAAAGAATAAGAAATACCTGCTTAAAGATAAGAGAAAAAGCAGCTTGAAACATCTTAGGAGTAAAGGGAATTACAGTCCTGGTTGTTTTTGAGATGGCAATAGTAGCACAAGAATAAACAGTGCAGTAAAGACGAGACTCTTAAATAAATATTCATGTTTCATAATGCAGAAAGAAGTCAATTTTAGTGCTTCTATCACAGGATGGTGAACAAACTTTTGATATGTGGACAAACAAAATGTCAATAACAAATCAAGGCAATGGGAAAAAGTACCAATAGTGCTAAAAGTATGGGAAACAAGACACTAATATTAATTCCAGGTGAATGCTGGCATGGAAACCTGAATATTCAGTTACAGAAGTGCTGATGGGGGGAACCCAGTGGTTAGTCAGTGCTCTGTGACTTGATAATCAACACATGGCTATGAAGTCAGTCACTCAACAAGCCCCAAAGTCAGATGGAATCAGCACTTACCATCATTTCTCAGGTTTCTCAGCGCAGTTCAATTTATCATGTGTATCCACAACCTGGAAGAAGACATGAAATTATGGATGAACAGGGGATCAATGTGCAAGGATGGCAGGCACAGGGCATTGGGGCAATAACAGAAGGACACCTTAACCATCAAGGTGGAAGAGGAGCTGCCACTGGGCTCTGAGCATGATGGAGCAGCTGGAAAGGGGAGTGGTGGGATGTGGATGGGGTGGTTATACAGACTTCGTTATTTCTCTTTGTTACTGGGCACACCTGGTTGTTTAGGGATGACAGAGGCTGCTGACCACAGAGCTGTGGTTCAGTAGAAGAGGTTTCTGAGGGAAAAACAGGCTAATGATTAATGAACATATAGCTTATAGTAAGGATTTCATGGTTGAGTTTATTTAGCTTATCAAAGGGAAGGTTAAGGATGACTTGACCATGGCCTACACACACCCACATGATGAAGTGAACTTTAATAATGGGTACTTTCATCCATCAGACAAAGATATAACAAGGTCAGTGGCTGGAAATAAATTCAGAAGAGTAATTAAGGTACATGTTTTTTAATGTTGAGAGTGATGAACTGACACAAGACCATACTAGGAAGCATGGGGAGTTCTCTAGTTTTTAAATTATTTTTAAGAAGTGTTGTTTTGTTCAAAAATATATTTTTCTAATTCAGGCTGCTGGGGGAACTTCAATGCTGGGATAAAACTACCCCATCACAGTCAGTCCTTCTGGCTTTGTGATTTATAAACCTGGTAGCGCGAAAAAAGGACACACTTCCAGTAAACCAGTGTTCACAGCCCAGCCTGGAAAAGCAGTAGTAGCTATTGTTTGTTACCAAAGCACATTTATAAATATGAAATAAGTCTGCACCCTGGCAGACATGCTGGCAGGATTTCAGTGTTAGTGCTGTTCCCGGGATCTTCCTGGCAGATGCTGTGGCTGGAAGTTTGGGCAGCAAAGAAAATCAGCCTCTCCACTCTCCCTCTGCCTGCAAGGGCAATCATGGGGCATGGACCCTTCCTCTTGCCTTGTAAAACTCCTAAACTCTTGGGGAGTTTTGTTACAGACCACTTAAAATTCCTTTCAGTGCATCAAGCAAATGGGCAGGTGGGTTTCATGCCATTGATGGCACAGGAAATTTTTAGGGAAGAAGAATGAGCTCATGACCACATTGGGTGTGATCCAGATGGTGACTTCCCTGGTGGGACGTTGCGCTGGCTGGGGAGACAAGTGCCTCCGGGGAAGGGTGGATGAATCAGCCAAAATAATAGAATTATTTAGGTTGGAAAAGACATCTGAGATCATTGAGTCCAACTGTTAGCCCAGCACTGCCAGGAAATGGTGGGACGAAGAAGATGACTGAAATATCATCACTTTGCCCCAGGTGGGAACAGGAGATGAAGATAGGGTACCTCTTGCCTTCTGAGTGAGCCTCTCCACAGGCTACTCTGGAACAGCCCAAATTGCAGCCTTGCATGGCCTCTATTCAGTGCATGACATTACTCTGGTAATTTCCCTCCGCTTTATTGGCTTAGCTTAATTAAACTTCAGTTATCACTTTCCTTCCAATTAAAGATTTATTTTTACTACTGGAATAAATAAAATGATGGGGGCACTGGGAGCAAATGGAAATGGCAATGGGGAAGTTCCTTCCCAATTACATTCCTTTGGTTAAATTTTGTGTTGTGTAAAGCAAATCAAGCTGGGGGTCGGTTCTGGTTTGCAGCCACTGGATTTCCAATAAATTAGATCTGATTATATTGTACAAGAGAGAGACGTGGATGGAAAGTTGTTGTGAAAAAGAAAGGCTCATGTTAAATCAAATAACTAATATAACATGGGAATGAGATTTCTAAAAGCACATTTATACAAGAAAAGTCTGCAACTTCTCTGTCAAGTTTATCAAGGCACTCCAGCTCTCTCACAGAATATAACCTACCTAAATAGCACCAATAAAAATCTTCCAATTTCCATCTATATTTTGATTACCTTACAGTGAGTACAGAATATAATAAACTCCCAGTTCTATAATGAATTCAAATAAACAAACAACTACCCGAATCCCCAAGCAGGCCTTCCCTAAACGAAATTGAGAATAATTTGGGGATATAAACTCTCTTTGTGTTATTTGGAATTGCATGTTACATTAGTGTCGTTTGGGTTTGCTAGAGTTATATGTATGATATTGGTTCCTGCTGAATGGCTTAAAACAACAGTCAATTGGTAAGTAAAGCAGCACAAGGGTTTTTTTCCCCACGCAGAGGAAGGAAGTAATTTGCATTTTTATCCCATTAATTTCTTCCCTTAAAACAGGTAAAAAGGAAAAAGGAAATAGTTTTCTAGTCAAAATGTTTTTGCCCAGTGGAGTTGTGATAATAAAGAGGGAAAAATGCAGGAGATAATTGTTACCACTTTACAGAAGTGCCCCTGTGGCGCTTGGCCGGGAGCTCTCCTGCTGCATCCCAGGGGAGCAGGATGGGAGCTGTGCCTCTCACAAAGGAAAGAGCTGGAATGCCGACCTGGAGATACCTTCTGTACATCCATACGTGTCCCGAGCAGCTTTTAGAGATTTCCCAGGATTTAAGAGGACAATTCAGCCTAGAAACACCTATTTTCCCTTGCATTGGGCACGGAAGGCCTGTAGGGGGAGATTTCTTATTACTCTTTAAAGGAAAGGAAGCGGGAGAAGGCTTGGAATGCTTATAGATATTATTTCTTGCTCGAGGTTTCCCTTCTTTAAAGGTTTCAAATTAGATGAAAAGACCAGACGCTCCTGCAATATTAAATCTAAATAGATTTTTATATATATATCTAGCACTTAATATAAAGGTATAATATTAAGTTCTCATCTAAATTAGTAGATATAATTGTTTAGGAGGGAGGTACTTGTGGTGATTTCCAGTCTTTAAATATATAAGTTGAAAGGAAGGAGAGTTGAGACCAGTTTTTATCCCTGGGATGGTCTGAAGCTGCAGCCGGTCTTTGGGTGTTGGAAGTGTACATGCTGGTGTAATTCAGCCCCTTGGAGAGAGAAAGGAGGGAGGTGAAGGGCAGGATTTCCCTGGAATTCCATCTTCTTTCCCCACCCAGATGTTTTGGTGACCTCCCGGGGGGGGGCCCTGGCACTGCATGAATACCCAGGGCTGAATCTGCCAGAGGCCAACCAAGGAGCTTCTGGAAAGAAAGCAGTGAAATGCAGTATTTGGCAGGTAAGTGGGAAGGAGGGTGATGGAGGCAACTGGACTCTGCCTGGTTTTGTGCCCCTTATGGAGGAGAAGTGATCTTGGGGTCTCAGAGGGTCTCAGCCACCTGGGTCCCCCATACCTGGTCTGCATGAACCAGAGCTACCAGAGTCTGTGCTGGTGCTGCTGTGTCACTTCTTTCTGTACAAAACTCTGCTTTTATTGTGTCACTTCCAGAAATACCCTGTGTTCTCCATTCGTCCAGATTAACCTGACAAAGGAGGTGATTTTATAGCATGTTACAGTCTATCTTATTTTTAAAGTGACACCCTGTGTTAGTGATCGAGTATTATTCATTGGAAACCCCAGAAGATCAAGTCCCTTTTTATGAATGAAGTGCATGGATTTCATCTCTTGTACCAAAAATTTGGATTTTTCTACATGTGGCCCAAAGCCTTGAGTTTGCAGATACTCATTTCAAGTTTCACTTTACCTGTGTGACAATGGGATTAGAAACCCTGCTTTTAGCAGAAATCAGGAGTCAGTCCTTTCACACAGCTCCTGCCTCTGGTGTTTGTGTAGTGAGGGGAGAGAGTGGAAATAAAACAGCATCTCTAAGAAATTTGCAATTTGGTTTTTTTTCAACAACGAGGAGCAGCTTAGTTACACTGTCTCTACTTCATGGAACAAGAAACCAAACACTGTAAGTGGAAAGGCAAACAATTGCTTTGCTCATGAGAACTTTCAAAATAACACCTTTCAAAGCCAGAAATGCAGCTTTTAACCCACCGACATCCAGAGGCACCACAGACCAAACTTCTGAACTCAGGAAATCCCTAGTTTTCCCACTTGATGGGAAAAAAAACCCAGAGCCTATAAAATATGACCCTGCATAATGTAACAGGCTGGTGAGTTGTCTAGATTTAAATGCTTTATATATGGTTTTGTGCTGTAAAGATGCTCATTACCTGGTTCTGGATAAACCCTTGGTAACACAGGGTACTGGAAAGCACAAAGTTCCTCGAGGGAAACACTGGGGTCGTGATTTTTTCAGCTCTCAGCACAGGGAAAATGTGTGGATAAAGCTGGTTTCAAGTCTAGAGGGAGGCTGCTAAGCCATCTGGGGGAAAAGGCGTCCTCCAGGATTCTGGAGATAGGTTACAGTGCTAAGTTATCGCAGGGATGGATAACTCTACTCTGGAGCCACACTGGGAAGGCTGGGGGTGTGCAGCCTAGAGAAGAGAGGGCTCCAGGGAGACCTTAGAGCCCCTTCCAGTGCCTAAAGGGGCTCCAAGAGAGCTGGAGAGGGACTTTGGACAAGGGATGGAGGGACAGGACAAGGGGGAATGGTTTCACCCTGCCAGAGGACAGGGATAGATGGGATATGGGGAAGGAATTCTTAGTTGTGAGGGTGGTGAGGTCCTGGTACAGGTTGCCCAGAGAACCTGTTGGCTGCCCCATTCCTGGAACTGTCCAAGGCCAGGTTGGATGGGGCTTGGAGCAACCTGGGCTAGTGGAAGGTGTCCCTGCCCATGGCAGGGGGTGGAATGAGATGGGCTTTAGGGTCCCTTCCAACACAAACCATTCCATGATTCTATGAGTGATCCACCACACAGCTGGAAGACTTTGTGATAGGACTGAACATACCAGGGCTGAGTGACCGCTGGGAGTGGGGGTCACATGGAGAGGAGTGGGGCAGCTGTCACCTCACTCAGTGATCACTGGGACCCCAAGCGGATTCAGTGACTCCGCAGATCATGGGAACTCCCAGGAGGTTTCATTTTGCATGGTGCTCATGTACAGTGTGTTTTTATGATCAGAAAAAATTTCCTGGAGATCTTTTGCCTCATTCTGGACACACACAGCATCGCTGGGGGCTCTTCCTGCAGGCTTTCATGGAGCTATTAATGTTCTGCATCAATAGCAAGTGCATTGACCAAGTGGCTCCATCACAGCAATTGCAGCTTATTACTAAAAATTCCTGAAGCAGGTTGTGTACGATGGAGTTTGCTGTCAATTAAGGGGCTGTTCCTCCACATGCCTGCACGTCAAATAGCCATTGTCTGAGTTCAATAACCCTCTCTAATTAAGTATTTACTAGATTCCACTATTAAGCCACTATTAAGCATCTTAAAAACCTTTATTTATTATGTATTAATCAATAGTCCTTTCAGAGTATTGAATAAGTAAATGAAGTTATTATGGGTCCTTTTGGTTTAATACTTTTAGTACTGCTGCAAAATAGAGAAATTTAGCTAAATAAATGCAGGTAATATTAAAAGTCCTGTAAATGCAAGTAAGAAACACAGGCTGAGAACTAAATCTATGTACAAACAACCAACACTAATGTACACATACCAGGTTATTCCTCTTTCCCCATCCTCCCTTGTGGTCACAGAAACAGGGGTACCTCTCCCACCTGATACTCAGAACGAAGTTGGGATTCTACTCCTTGCATCAGTTCTGGTCCTCTTTCCCAATTTCTCTTCCAGTCCAATACGGATCCGGGTGAATAATAATTTCATCTACATGAACATCACTTTGTTTGCCAATAATTTGATGAAGATTTCCCCACCATGGCAATATGTGAATATGTTTACATAAGGAAACAGCAGTGAATCCAGCAGCCTAATCGGAATCCACAAAGGAACTCTGAAGTGCTTACAATCCTCTGCTCCCTTTTGGATTTCACCCAATACCTTCACTTAATGATCACAACTCGAAAATGCTCACATTGAACCAAATGTCTTAGACTAATTATGTGTTAGTATCTGATAACATTTTGCCACAAAAATGTTTGTTTGAATGTATCTTATCAAAGTAATGTTTGTGCCCAGGATTAGCCACTGCTTGGCTAAAGATTTATGTAATCAGCTTATTTTAAGATTAATTCATGAAAAAAAATACAAATACCTATTACCACTTAATTTGTATAATAGATATTTACTATATTTTAACAGTGCAATTAAAAATTAATATGGACTGTAAAACCATAAGGTCATGTAAACACTCCACTATTTATTTGGTAGTTCACTTATCTTTTATCCCAAGATGTGATTATGCAGCCCAGACCTTTCAGGTTTGCAGAATGGGGAAAGGTCAGGAGTGGAATGAGATGAATATTCTCCCCTCAGTCCCGAGCAGACGTGTACACACAACGCACTGTCCTTGCTCATTCATCACTCCCAGCCTGAGAGGTGGCAGAGGTTCTGGAGCATGGAAGTGGATTGATGGAGCCCAAGAGGTGAGTCGTCCCTGGGGTGGGAAGCTAAAGATACTGAAAGAGCAGTCAGATAAAACTGTCTGTTGCCCCAGTCCTTTCTTTAGTCCAGGCTCTACTTGGAGAGCAGACAGAGCTTTTTATGTGTTTGATCGCCTCGGCCACGAGGTTAAAATGCCGGCAGCTTCAAAGTCTGCTGTGTTAGTTTTCTTTGTGCACTTCCAAAAGTTTCTATCCAGATTACAGCCTTAATTGCCCCTTCTTTTTCTCTCCTGTTTCGCCTCTGTCCACCCATGTTCAGACTTGTAGCCTGCCCATAAACCTGATGTGTTGCTGGGGGTATTGGTAAACAGATCTTCCCAGTGTCCCTCTTCAAAGGATTCCCACTGTGACGCAACACCCCCAGGGGATCACCTTGTGAGGGGCAGGAAGATGGGAAGGGCTGAAAACTGTTCTCTCTTCACTTTGGTCCCATTCCAACTCCCCAAATCAATGGTAAAAATATTACTGGGACCTTACCAGCACCCAATATTGGATACTCACCCAAACAGCTGCACCGTCAAGGTCTGCAAAACTAGACTCAGATCTCCTAGGAATACACATTTGACAGATTTTAAATATGACCGTGGACTAAAAATAACAAAAGACTAATTTTTCTTTCAATATTTCATCACTCCAGTTTCAGTTTGAGGTTAAATCTAGAACTCTAGATTCAGAGTTAAACCCAATTTGTAAATGAGTTTTTGGGTTTTGCTGATCTTCAAACAAATTTGTGTTTCAAAATCAACTTGAATCCGAACAAAAAATATTTCCTCTGTGTAAGGCTCCCAAATATCAAATTCAAGCTGGTTTAAAACTGCATTTACTCACCTGAGTTTCTGAACTCAAGAAATTAAATCCAGGAGAAAAACCTAAGGAATTCTTTCCTACTGGTTTTATTAGCATTTCAGAAGCAGGTCCAAGGTCCTCTATGGGCATAGTCCATATCATCATTTAATAATTCAGGCTTGGCTAGTAAAGCATGGATGTGTCATAGCTAAAAGTCCAGTCAAAGACACATCCATATGTTCAAGGTACATCTCGAAGGAAGGATTCCCAGAGTGTTTTCTTCAGAGACCCACAGGTCAGCACGGAAGAGCTGCTTGCTGCCCTAAGAGCTGACTGTGCCACTGATAACAGAACCAGTACTAATACCTGACAGGGAAAATTTTCTGCATCTTGCTTATCAATTAGCAAGAAATTATCAATTTCTTATGAATCATTGGCATATCAAGACAATTAAACACCTTTTACTGCACTGACACCACTTTCCCAGCAACTGAACAATAAGCAAACTGTTGTTTCACAGTAATTTCTAAGCTTTTAAAGTATTTATTTCCAAATAACTATTTCTCTTTATCTTGTTGCTCTTTACCTTTACTGGTCCAACTCTGCCATCACCCACAAGATCTGTAGTGTTTGATGCATCGTTGCCTGGAAGTAAAACACTCCTGTTCTACCAAATCTGACAAAAATAAACCCCCATGAATGTTTTCCACACCACAGCAGACAGAACCAGTTCCCAGGCTGGTAAAATATAATCATAGCTATTCAGGAAAGCTTTGCCAGAGTATCTGGCAACTTTGAACTGTCTATACAAATCATTAGATTGCAAAACATTTCTGAGGGAAAAACAAATTAAAAGGTCAAGTCTTTAACACACAAACATGCAAAATCCTCCCCAATATTAATTATTTTCAGTGTAATGTAATACTAACCATTGCATAGAGTTCTGTCACAGAAGAGGAAGAATTTAATTGTGTCAGTGTGATTGTCCTGGGAATTGGGGAGCCTGCCGTAGGTAGGGAGCTTGATTTCAGCCTGTGAACACATTCACAACCTGCATTGAAAAGGCATTTCCATGCCACTGAAAAGCAGAGGTGTCTCCCTAATCCAAGCACCTGAAAAAAGAGATTTTGTCTTCTCTTGAGAAAGAAAAAAAATTACATCTAAAAATATTAATTGCCTTCTATAAGTCCAGTAAGAAATGTGAGAATAATGACGGATGGCAAAACTTTGATGTTTCCCACCTGAAGACAGCTGGGTGGTCACAGACTAATTCAGCATCACAGTTACTGTCTGCTCTTTGCTCCTCAAAGATGAGTTACAGGACCATTTTGGAGGCCGTTCCATGGCAGCGTCTCTTATGGGATGTTCTCACATTCAGTTGGGGTTTATTTTTCTTCCCCTCGTCTTGCAGTGAAGAAAAGTGATCCCGAAGTGTGGTAGTTCCCTGTTCATTCAGGGATTTTGTTTGATTTAGTTTTCTTGTTTAGTTGAACTCCAGACACCAAGTAAGAAATATTGTCTTGTCATTGATGTTTTCCTTTAGATTTGTGTTGTTATAACATAAAATTATGGAAACCATGTAGCAGTTTCAGGTTAATTTGTAGTTATATTTGCTGGCTTATTTCATTGCATTATTAAAACATTTAGTACCGTATGTGTCATTAATATTCCAAAAAGTAATTAGCATATTTAATCAAAAACAATTAGGAGCAAGCATTGCTTCCCTTTTTAAGTGATAAAATATTTATGGCTGGAATAAACAAATGGAAAACCAAAAAGCACTTTGAGGTGTTGATTTCACACACACAAAACAAAACAAAACAAAAAACCTCACCCAAAAGCAAGAAGGAGAAGACGCCTTCCAGCCTCTCGAGGATGACAATTATCATGTTTCCATTTTAAAACAATCCAATTTTGCCCCAGTTTCTCCATATTGTAGTAAAATAAGATAGGAGAATTAGGAAGAAATATGGAAATCCCACCTTGGAGGCAGATTTGTGCAGATCTTCCCTGTGAGGCACCACCATGGTGGACCCTGGTTTAAGGGTCTTGGGACCCTGGACAGACATGGGAAAGCTAAAAATGTGCTTGATCCAGTCAGAGTCATACTTCAAGAAATTCCCAGTTTTAGGTGGAATGAAAGGCAAGGAACATGAAGCAATAGAAAAGGCCTCCCTCCTATCCTGATGGGATTTTAGAGGTCTGATTGGAAGAAGCCATGCACCATTGCAAACACTCTTCAACCAGAACTTCAAAATAAGATTAATTAGTTGACTTTAAGACCTTGTGGCCATTTTCTTTCATTTTTCCTTAGCCTAACAGCGTCCTTCAATCAGCTCTGTTGCCACACCAGTTGATATTCAGGGGGACATCCCACCTATCAACTTTTCCAGCTACAGCACATCCCAGATGGATGAAGTTATTTCCATGACCATTGGTGATCATTGCACTAACCCAAATATTATCAGGTTAGTTTTAAAAATCATGAGCAGGACAAGCTTTTTTCCAAGCGCAAGACTAAGGTATCATGGAATGGTTTGGGTTGGAAGGGACCTTAAAGATCATCTCATTCATCCCCCTGCTATGGGCAGGGACACCTTCCACTATCCCAGGTTGCTCCAAGCCCCATCCAACCTGGCCTTGGACACTTCCAGGGATGGGGCAGCCACAGCTTTTCCAGGAAACCTGTGCCAGGGCCTCACCACCTCACAGGGATGAATTTTTCTCTAATATCTAATTTAAACCTCCTCCCTTTCGTCAGGGACTTCATGTGGAGTTTGCTGGTTGCTCTATTCTTTTATATTAAAGAAGAAAAAAATCAGCAATGACAGACAAATCCTTTGTTTTCTGCTTTTCAGAGAAATAGGTTGTTAACAGTGAATTGAAAATAAACCAAAAGCCCAGCCTGGCCAGGCTGGATCAGGATGGAAGGAGCTGGAAAGCGGCTCCCACCCAGGTTTATAAATAGGTTGTGTTTCTCATCCTGAAACATTGCTCCACTTTGCCTGTTCTGCTGTAAATTAGCACGTTCCTCTTTAACCAGAGTCAAAAGAAACAAAATACATATGTAACACTGCTGCCTCGAACACGTGAGGGGAGGGAAAAAAAGCAACAACTTATGAAATGCGGAAAACATTTGTTCAAGTCTCCAAGGAAAATGAAGTCAAACCAAACAAGCATATAATATAGATGTACGCCTCATGGGCAAAGTTACCTCTAAGCCCATATGTTTTAACAAATTAAGAGGTAAATAATTTGCTGAAGGTACAGTTCAGCCACGTCAGAACACCTCTGGAAATGAGATATCTCTGCCTTTCAAGTGGTGCTTCTCATCAAAAGGTTTATTTCTCTACCTTTTAGAAGGATAACACACCTTGTTTTGTCTCAAGAAATACTCCTGTAAGTAACTATTAACCCTTCAGGGCCTCTGCAAATGATGTGGTCATTTGAAGTCTAGCCTGCTTTGCTGCTCTCGTGTCTGCCAGCAGCTGAGAGAGATTGATAAAATTCAGGTTTTCAATAGGGTAAAGCCACGAGGGACTTCCTAGGGAATGAAAAGAGACACAGAAAGGTTACTACATGTATCCAAGAGTCTGGTACATAATTCTACCGTTAAAACTTTAATTTATGAAAAAAATGCTTGTGCGGTCCCCAAATGGTTAAATTCCACTCGAACTTTTCATTTTAGTTAGTCATGAATATATCTAACATACAGAGGCCATCAGCATCTCGCCACCAGAGACTATAAAGTCTACTTACATAGGGTTCCTGGGATTTTTCATGTTCTTATGGAAAATATCTCTGAAATCCCCGAGCTGAAAATTTTGATCTCATTTGTGGATGTGAGTGATGCTGAGAAAGGGTTGAAGAGTGAAGAGAACACTTTTCTCGCATAATTTCATTTGTCAGGAGAATCTTGCCGCTGACATTGGAAGAGTGATTTAATTGATTTTAATCATACACCTGAGATTGGGAAATTGAGCCCTCTGTCCTGAAAAATAATTCTAGGCTTCCATGAGAATGTCTAATTTGCAGCTAATAGTTTTTTTTTTTTTTTTCTTGAAGTTTTGTTATGAAGTTTAGAAAATACAGATCAAAGGCTCCTGCGAAGAGCTGCTCGTCGCAGCCGGAGTCGGCAGCAAATCGGGGCTGTTGTGTTTCCATTTTCCAGGGGTATTAAAATGCCCATCTGCCTGGAGTGTAACGAGGTGCTGCCGTGGTTTTGGACAGGCAGGAGAACAAAAGCCCTGACTAAAGAGCACATTATGCCTTCAGAGAACAGAGACTTTTATATGCTGAGTACAGCGTGGAAGACTTGGAGAGCTGTAGTACCTCACTCCTGTTCATGTTTAATCCCTGAATTTTGTCTGTCATTGGGTGTAGTGTTTATAAATTGCTCATATATGCCAAGGAGAGCCTCATTGTGTGCTCAGCATGCTGCAATGATTTATTCTAAATAAATAATTCCTTATTTTTTATCTATCAGTTCAAAATAAACAGCATTATTCAATTACAGATATTAATACTGAACACAAAAACAAAGCCAAATAACTTTTTGGATTATGAAGAATCAGTACGTCTTATATTTTTTTCACAGTAAAATCTCCATGATTTTTATTACCTCTATCAGCTGTTATTCAGAAGGGAATTACAGGCAGCAAGAAGTTTCCCTTTTCCCAGCGCTTGAACATGGAGGAAATACTATATTATAATACAATACTTATATTTTCTTCTGTAGAAGTTATTTGGGATGTAAAACTAGATAGTCCCAATATTTTCTTTTCTGTAACAATCCTGAAAATTTCCATGTTGGATTTGTGCTCAGGGAATTTTATATTCCAAAACTGTACTGACAATACTGTTAAATAACCATTCATTTTTTAGTGCTCCCTCTTGTATGGAAACTAGAAAAAAATGGCATTATTGATTTCACGGCCACTCCAAGGAGGTGGGAGCCTGCAGGGGTAACTGGCATAAGAAGTTTTGATGCAGAGATGGGTTTAATTTAGAGTGTTTCAGGGCTGAGCCAAGGCAAATGCCACTTTTCAGTTTGGCACTAAGGACTCAAAAGGCTCTGATCTGCTTTTATCAGATACTGTTTTTATAAGATACTAATAAGTTGAAATCTCCTTTTTCTGCTGAGGAATCAAAATTGTTGAGGCAAGTTTGCACCTAGTGATTGGAAGAATTCAGACTTTTGTTTTCTAGATTAATGATGTTGTGTGTAAACTCTAAAGCCTTTGAGAATTTCCCATCTTTCTCACTTTTTTGGCAGGGAAGTCACTAATGAAGGAGACACCATAAGGAGCTCATAAGCTCCTGATTAGTGTCATTTCTGCAACAGCAAAAATATTTATAGTGAAGGCCCTGCACAAACACAAATATCAGCTCCTGGTGAGACAGTTTACATTTTGTCACAGCTCCCAAAGCACAGGGAGCTTTTGCCCACACTAGTGAGGATTTGGGCTATCCCTGTCAGCTTGGACAAATTTGGATATGTCCTGCTGATGCACATTTAGCAAAGGTGCTGCTGCTCTACGGAGCTTTGGACTCCTCTGTAGAGGGTTTCTTGCTTCTACAGGTGCCTGGAAACAGAGAATAAGTCACCAAAACTGTTTGATGGAGGGAAAGTTTTCATGCTGGGACAAAAGAAAGCAAACCAGAACCCACCATTCACAAATGTTGCTTTGGGTGCTATGGATGGGCACAGATCCATGGAAGTCAAGACAAGTGGGAAAATGTGTCCTGGCTGAAAATCCACTCTGGGCATGAGTTACTAAGAGAAATCACTCCAGAGGAGCTGTGAATCCAAGTGGTAGGTCCAGCACAATAACTCCATCCTTCTCTTCTGCATTGAACAGGATACAAGCCATTATCCTGCTATCCTGGCAAATTCAGTCTGGGAGAGGACGGAGCGATGAAGACCAGCCAAATCTCCATCTCATGAGTTATTTTAATCATGTGCAGCACGTGAATATTTCCAACCAGGGAATATATTTAGCAAGGAGGCCCCAAATGCTTGTTTAATAATTAGTTAATGTTTGTAAAGCAGTCTGATGGTGACCAGAGCTGTGCAAGGGTTATTATTATATAAAATGCTATGGCTCGTTGTCCTCCTCTAGCTGATGCAATCACAACAATCCTGATGACACCTGTTAATTTTGCTGACTCTTTTATCATTGCCCTCCATCGGTGATTAAGTGTCATTTGTCTTATAATTTTAATGTTATCTTTAACACACATAATAAAGTTTACATAATTATAGCCTATTAATATAATTTGCATGCATGTTACTGGCAAGGCGAAGGAAATGTTTCATCACCCACCGTGTAATTTGGCTTATTTAACCATTTCCTTTTAATTTTCATCAATAGATCAGTGTGCCTTCTTAAATGGAGATAACCTCAATAAATTCTCTCTTCAAGATTCTTATCTGTATTAAGTCTCTAAAGGTCTTGGTAGCAGGACTATGAAGAGCTGAAGGGGGAATGTTGCTGAATGTCTGCTACGAGAAGTTTTAAAAATTCACATTTTCTTCAGACAAGCAAGTGGGTCTTCCTAATGAAACCTGGGAACAAGGTGCTCTCACAGAACCTTTGAAAGTGTGTGTGCACTGTACTTCATAGCTGAGCTGTAACAAGACTTTAAATGAGTAAACAGTGTTTAGATTGAACATGAAAAGAGTCGGCATGAAAAGACAGGTTCAAAATATTACATGATGCTTTGCAAAAGTGTAAATGTGCCTGCCTTTATTTTTTTTTTTTCCCTCTTGGTAAATGGCAAACGTTTACAACCCAACTAAAACAGTACCAAGAGAAATCCTGTGTTTGCTCTTTGGAAGATATTCAATAAATTATAGTGAGCTGCAAATGTCACTGGATTGGGAACTGTAAGAGCTTTACCTTTAAGTCTTTAAGTAAAGACTTGCAGCTGGTGCAGTGGCTTGGTAATCCCTAATGATAAGCTGCTTTTAATGTGGGGGTGAGGCAGTTTTCACACAGATATTACTGCATTAACCTTACTCTAGGTACAGTGCAGGTGTGCACAATATTGTGCTTTGCAGCCTTCCCTACTTTATTCTTCCTGAGTATCCGACGCCTGCTTTAACAGATCCTCTTATACCATGGTGAAAAGATTGCAGTTCAAGCCTATTATCAACAAAAACCTGCCAAAAGGGCTACATTGTCAGACTTTATGATGGTACTAACTATTCTGTTGTTCTCTGGAGACCAAACTTAGACCATTAAATTCACTTCATTTGTGATTTCAGTGACCTGGGCTGCAGACATAGGTCTTTTGATGTAAAATGCTAGTGCAGGAATCAATGGTACCATCTAGTGCTCCTTAAAGTATATCATAAAAGCATAATGGTACTCTTCCAAACAAAAGGTGACACTACTCTTGTATAATACAATTATATGGGGATGATGTTTTCAGCAGAGTTTATTTGATATTATGATGTGCAAAGACTTTACACATTGAAATAAACTGCGTAGCTGAGTTCACTCCATTATTTTCAATAGACTGACTATATTGTCTGCACTGGAATATAGATAATTTTCATACAGTGGGGAGCTATTTTCATATCCTCTCCATGAAATAGATGAGATTATAAACAGGCTAGGATTACTCAAAAACCAACACAAGCCATGTCTACAGACCCATTTAAGACAAAGGCTGCCTCTGAAATGGTCTCCTTTGATCGGGAGGCTCCCAGGACTTGCTCCGTTTATTTGACAGATGACAGCTATTTATAGTAAATGTGTAGCATTTTTGAAAATTAAAATTTTACTAGTGGAATTTAAGGGTTATTTTCCACTCGAGGGACTAACATTTCTGTGGGAAGGACCTTTTTTTTTTTCTCCAGGCACCATCCTCAGTGTTAAACCTATTTGTAAACAAACCCATTGCGATAGCTCGTCCTCAAACACTGAACAGGTTTATAATTAATGAAATTGCTGCAACAAAATAAATGGAGAATTACTACTGCTGTTGGAATGTTTGTGTTGCTGCACAAGTGAGGAGACATCATGCTGCTGTAGACTTGACACTGGGAGCTTTTTGCAGCAAATCAGGGTTGAAAATAAAGCCCAAGGCAATGCAAATTGTGGTGTTTTCCTTTGCCAGAGGTTCACAACCAAACCAAAACAACAAATCTCAGGATTATCTGCAAAATCACAGACCTGGGTGTTCCACAACACCACCCCCCACCCACACCCCGGCTTCCTTTTGAACCATTTTCCCACTTCAGATGTGGGAGGGACATTGAAGGGACCAGCTCTGATGTGGGATGAGGGTGATGTGGTGTCTGATCATGTCTTTTGTGCCCTGGGCAGTAACTGGGATACTCATAGGCATACACAGAAGATTTCTGCCTGCCCCAGGAGGACACGAAAGGGGGGGCCATGGATGATGTCAGGGTCAAGATACACCAGAAAAATACAGAATCATGGCAAGCGGATGGGGGTGGGAAGAGTGGAGGTGTGTGCTGAAGATCAGTGATCAGGGACCCTGCCACCACTGTTGGCATCACATTGCTCAGTGTAGTCATCTGCTTTGGAGATGTAGTTCCTTCCTGCTGCTCTGTGGCTCTGGGCTGGGATCTTGCCCAAAGGTCTGGCATGCTTTTCCATTTTTCCAAAGTAATAATAACAGAAATATATCTTTAAAACCTGAAACTCGCAATATGAAAGTATGAAAGGTCTTAAACTAAATAAGCATCTTTAAAATTCCCTGATGAAGACACAAATTTTGCTGCATGCAGGGACAAGGAAGGGAATGAACACGCTCCTCCAGCAGACACCAAGGGCAAAATCCAGAGCCACAAGATCTGTGTGTACATCCAAGCATCTTGTCTCCTAAAATATTGTTACCTAAAGCTTGTGAGGATCAAGAGGGAAATTGTTCTGAATTAAATGCTTCAAGGGCCACTTGTTGGAGATTTTATTCAAGAGATCATCAGTGGTGACTTGCTTGCCTGCTTGCTCTCCCAGTCTTGGAGTTACTGCTCCCCAGGGGTTGGGCCCCCTCCACCACCGGGGCTGAGGGATTTTCTCCGTTGGCAGGTATTCCAGTCTCTACTTTTTGTTCCTGATTTCTTACTTAAACACCAAGTTACAAAAAGGCACCCACTTTGGAGAAGAAAGGGACCAAGTGCTACTGTGATTAACCACTGAAATGCATCTGTGGTCACTTCCTCTGCTCCCTAATAGCTGATCTTGGCTTTACTTCCACACTGAAGCTGCAGCTGCATCATGAGCTTCACATCTCCCGTGTAGTCACTCAGTGCTAGTGCTCTTCTCCCTCTCCTTGACTTGTTGGTATGGCTTATCATGGGGGATACAGCCTGGAGTGGGTTAGAGGGGAGAAGAATCCCCAAGAAAAGACATTTCTTATAGGGAAAAGGAGAGATCCTGCCCTTTTCCCAACAGCTTTTTCTCTTTTTGCTCAGAGAAAACTGTTGCTGGAGTAAAAAGTTTCTCCTTACACCCGTTAACACATTTTTGACCTTTCTAATTCTAAATTCCAAGATTTCCTCTCCTTTCCCCTCCTTGCAGAGCTTTGGGGAGGACAAAAGCAGTAGGACATAAATGTGAGATGCAGCAGAAGGCAAGAGTCCTTGCCTGACCAAGGGGAAGGGTGGCCACGAGCAGTGGCGACCTTTGGGGTGGGCGCATGCAAACACAGAAGAGAGGAGATTAAAACAAGAGCAACTTCATACTAATTGTGTAACTTCATTATACAGGCCCTTGCCTTCTGCTGGTATTGCCTCACGCTGTGTTGAGAGGACAGAGGGCCTGGGGAAGCAAATAGGTCATTCCACAGGGTGCTAATGCTGCAGCCAAGGCTGAGCCCCAGTAGCCTGAGTGTGACCATTAGTGCAGGTTTCCTTATGAATGGGTTTAATTAGTTCTATCAGGGAGAGCTGGGAACCCAAAGGGCAGGAGCTTCGCTTCTTGGGTGTTTGCTGTTTCTTTTTTTAATGTCTACTCTTGATGAACTAAAGTCTTGTAGTTGGACAAATGTTCTTAATTAAGCAGAGGCAGGAGCAGATATTCCATGGATATCAGGAGTTACCTCAAACATGACATTTGAAGGACACTGGATTGGAAAAAGCAATTTTTCCTGCTAACCAGTGTTCAATCCTGCCTTTTTTTTTTTTTTTTTAATTCTAATTCTGCTTTCTAGGATTTCTCTGAAAAAACCTGAAAGTTATTTAAAAAAAAAGTAAAGTAAGAGTGTTTCCACTATCTCATTTTTTTGCTGGTCACCCAATGGGAGAAAGAAGCAGGAAATTTTTCATCTCAAAAGTCAAGTATTTTTAAATGGAGAGTACAAAACAAATCTTAAAATCCTGAACTCTGATCTGTGTCTTTTTCCACTTGATATTTCTTTGTAATTAATACAAAAGCTTTTTGGAACCTGATACCCAAAGCTTACCATGTCTCAGAAACACTGAATTACTGGAACAAATAGATTGTAAATTTTTTATGTATAAACTGGCTGCATTTTTTCCCCTTTGTTTCACGCACCAATTTATTTCATGATAGAAAAAGATTCTCTCCAAAGGTAAAATTTTAATAATTTTAGTAAGAAACTCCATCTGTTTAGGCAAGTAAGCGGGTTTGTTTACCACTTACCTCACTAATTTGGGACAAAAAACCCCCAATCTGACCCAATATCCTGCAGAACCTGAAAAATAAAAACTTGAGCATCATGGGTACTTAAATGCAAAGGTTTATTTTCCAGTGCTGTTAACAGAGCTGTGGGGGAGCTGTGGGACTTGCTGGAGACCAGTTTGACCCTCTAGCTGCACTTGGCTCTGTGCCTCCCTCCTCCTTCACCCCTGGACCAGAAGAGCAGCCAGCTCCAGGCTCCATCCCAGGCAGGTAGAGCCCCCTGCACACAGAGCACGGGGTGATTGTGCTCCCCACACCTGGATACCTGTTGAGACGACAAAACCAGGTGATGTCAGCTGAGCCTGGTAACAAAAATCCCTCAGAATTGCTCTCAGTTTGAACGCCCGTGTTCATCCTTTTGGGAAAGTTTATGCTTTAGGCAGAGCTTTTCTACAAGCTTTTACACCACACGTGTATACATTATACCTCCAAATTGCCTCCAAGCTGACAGTCTTTCGGGTGCATTAACTACTTTACTACCAAAGGGGCAGCCGGATTAATATATATTTTTAAACCGCCGGAGCGAGATATTTCAGTACAGGCTTTTCTGCAAATCTTTGACTTGGTGTTCAAATCTGCAAACGAGCCCATCAGCAACAGCTCGAGTCCATCAAAACACCTCAGTGCCTTGATTGATAAATACAACGTGTTTACACTGTGACTCCTGCACATTATTTTCTGTCAGCGCTAATTTATCTGAAAGTCTTAACCCGGGCGTTAGAAATTCAGGAGCATTTTATAATGAGGGCTGTGGAAATAAATCACTCCCTGCGAAGAATATTCAAAGAAGTCAGTAAAGTCTTTCTCCATACGAGAAGCTGTGACACACAGACAGACAGACACATTAACCTCCTGGAAATCCGTAGAATCTAAGCCTTTTAAGTGTTGCCTCCTGCAATTCTTCCATGAAAAGAGGCGTAGAGCATTAAAGCTCTCTAGCACAAGTGGCTTTAATTTTGAAAGCCTCCACAGTAGACAGAGAAAGGTGGGGAAGAAGGAGGAGAACACACAGCCAGCCTGTATGTATTTATATTATTAGGCTGAGATTATTATTATTTTTACTGCAGGTTTCCCTTCTGTTTGCAAGTGAGGTAGGTTTTGTCTCCAGCCTTTCCCTGGACCTCAGCGGAACGCGGGGCTCTATTAAGCCGCCGTTCAATAGTTTGGTGATATTCAGACAATATTGAAACATTCCCAAATGAACTTTGCAGGGAGACATTTTCATTCGCTGCCTCCCTCCTCATGCATATTAACAAATGGTATGCAAGGCCTCATTTAATTCACTGATTTTACATTCGGATCACTTTCTCTTTTACAGCTATTTTTACCGGGCTTCATTAATCTTTGTTGAATACAATGGCATACATCTTTAATGCGGCCGCTGTCAAGTCATATTTCAGTAAGAGCTGCAAACTGAATGACAGCAAGCAATATTAATAAATTTAACATAGACTATATCAATTTTTAACAGAATGAATGTGGAAAGCTAAATGTATTATTTTTCGTTTAAATCATAGGGTTTATCACCGGTTAAGTAGCAGCGATTTCGGGAAACTTGTGACGTGCCGTACAAATAGATTTACATCTCATTAATAAGTAAATTAGGCAAATGCCTTTCAAGTTCAGACAAGTACATAAGTGTAATCTCCATATTAAAGGAGTAGTCTTTGATAAACCACTGAGGAATTGCAGCAGCCAACTATGTGACATGTTGCCAGTGCCTGAACTCTTCCACATTCCCACCTTTAATTACACTGGTTCATTACTAAAGAGATAAGTGTCTCTCCAGTTAAGATTCTATAAATGAGCAGCATGCGGGATCCTCCCAAATCATTTTTGCAGAAACCATGAAAAGGTGGTAACAGTTATGAAAAAACGAATTATCACCTGCTCTCTTTCTTCCTTCCCTCTAATAACATTAAAATATTAAGATGAATTCCTTTTAAATCTCAGAAAGAAATTGTCCATTAAGAGATGCTACTTTGTTTAAGAAAGAAAGAAGCATTGGGAAAAAAAAAAAAAAAGAAAAAGGAGAAAAAAAAAAGAAAAAAGAAAACTCTTCTGAATTTTTTTTAATTTCCCTTCATAAATCCCAACAGAGATAATTTGCTGTAAAATTTAAACCCAGTGAGAACTTGTCTGTCTGTGTTAAATAAAAAAGTTACGGTTGGTAGGAGACATGTTTTTGCAGTAGCTTTAGCGATTATAGGAAATTACATGCAAAGCCAGAGTTCTGATCCTAAGTTAATTTATAATTGGAAAAAACTTATTAATTAGCTATGTCATTCTAATTAAGAATTAGAGGAGTGTGCATTAGAAAGTCAGTCAATATCCAGCTGACAGAATTAAAAAAACCCAGAGAAGTCTGCAAGCTCCATAGCTCTGTCCACCGTCTCCCCTGTCATCTTTCTGCGGATTTTTCTGAACGTCTAACAGAAATTAGTCCATTAAATACAGATATCAAAGGAAATAAATTGGGAATTTTGTCATCCTGGAAAGGAAACCCCTAACCTGAGCTGGTGGAGGTGCTTTACAGGGTACCTTTTGGGCCTTTCAGAGTAAGTCTGAAATGCAGCTTGTGTGTGGAGGGCCCCATCCTCCTGCAGCCAGGGAAAGCAGCATCTGCATCCCTGTAGTGGTACCCAGCAGTTCCTGCATCCCTGCAGCTGTATCCAGCTGCACCTGCAGCTGTATCCATCAGTACCTGCATCTCTGCAATACTACCAGCAGCACCTGCATCCCTGTGTCTGTATCCATAAGTTCCTGCATCCCTGCAGCTGTATCTGTCGGTATCTGCAGCTGTATCCACCAGCACCTGCACCCCCACAGTGGTACCCAGAAATACCTGCATCCCTGTATCTGTATCCATCAGCACCTGCATCTCTGCATCTGTATCCATCAGCACCTGCATCTGTATCCATCAGCACCTGTGTTCCTGCCATGGTACCCAGCAGCACACACTTGCCAACACCCAGGCAATCGCTCTTTCTATGAAAAATCCCCCATAATATTCAGGATTTAAGACAAAGGAACTCACTCTGAGGCCCTGCCATGGTCGCAGGGGAAGAACTGCAAATTTTGCCAATACATTTATGTACAAACAGAACGTGGGGATGCCTATGTTTGCCTACACACACACATATATATATATATTTATTTCCCATCCCACCAGCCTCAGTCCTCTTGGTACATTCCCCCTTTAGGCCCTTTTTCTGAGATGATTATAACTCATTCTTTAAGAAATACCCCATGTGTAAATATTTTTTTGTTAATGTTTTTCGCTCTCCAGTGTGCTGGAATTTTAAAGAGTGCTTTAATATGAAATTAGATAGAAAGTTTTGACCTTATTGTAATTAAAATTAATATGCATGTTACTGATACAGGCTTCATAGGTTTAAAATATACTTTTGTTTAGGTAAATATTGAAAGAGAAGCAAACAGACTCTACAAAATGTGAAACACAGCCTGGATGAAAATAAAACCAGTTCTGTGTATTCAGAATTTGCAAGGCTGAGAACACAAAAGAAGAAGTAAAACTATAAAAGATGATGTTTCAGATTATTTCACCCTTCAAAAAAATAGATAAAATAAAATAATTAAAATAATCTGACTGAACCTTTCACTTTTATATGGATCTTTTTTCATCTTGTGCTTTTGCTTTAATTTAGAGAAGAGGGGGGGAAAGCTGCTCAGTGATGGAATTCACTGTGCTTATTTAAATACCAAAAGATGACCCACTCCTAATGATATAAAAAATCTTTTGCATTAGCAAATTTCTCTTCTGTATTTGTTTTGCCAGCACAACACAATATTCACTTAATATGCTACCAGTATCTTATCAAGTTAATGATCTGTTGTATGTATAGAGTAAGCTTGTTACTCATTTTAAATTAGATATGAAAGCACTACTGTATGGAAATTTGAATACTTGGGATTTTTATGAAATTATGGGACTTTCATGCTTTACCAGTCTGTAGAGAGCCTTAGTAAAACAGCAATAGTTGGCTTTGTTGATGTGACATTACACACAGATGCTGCTTATTCTGATTTAATGGATCTCAAAATCCAGTTGTTGCGTAGAACTCCTCTCCATTTTTGGGTCCTCAAGCTCAAAAAATGTAAAAGTTCCTGTATGAAGCATACTCAAGAATTTGGATTTGGAAGAAAATGTAGTTTATATGCCCCATCTCTTTGCAGACATCACTGGGTGTCCAAGTAGACCAATGCCAACTTGCACTTCCAGTCCTGAGGAGTATATTTGAATTTTGGAAAAAAACCTGGTGAATATGGATAGAGTTAAATCCTACAGCCATTTAAACTCCTTTATCAGGCCTATACCTGGTCGTGGTCCTTGCTGCACATCTTCTGAGAGCCTCCTACGCACGCACACCACACGCCGCCACCTAATTAATGGCAGTCTAGAGGCTGAAGATGTGCCATTTCTTATGGGTTCAGCAATGGCAGACAGATGCAGGAAATACGGTGTCAGGCTCCTCAGCAGAATTCTCCTTTGTGCAATTTGTTTGCTTTATCCTGCTCAAAAAGGAGAGCAGTAAATTCGACTTAGGGAAGCGCTGGCGCGTTGAGCGCTTGGAGCGGGGCTGTGCCCACTGAGCATCCGCTTCATCAACTCCACGAGCTTCACAGGTGACACTGAGCTCTGGGAAAATAGGAATAAAACATCCCTCTGGTGCCTCCAGGACCTCACACAATCCCAGGAAGATTTTGCATGTACAAGTACTGACTTTCTCATTAAGTGGTCTGGAGAAATGCAGATCCCTGGATCTTTGGTGGCAGTTTTACCACAGGGACTTGAAGAGGATTTGGGCTTACACTAGCCAAAAGCAGCAGAGCTTCCCCATCATGGCCTCTGTGCATTTCTCCAGATCATTTAGTGAGAAAGTCAGTACCTTCATATCAAAAATCCAGTCCAAATCAGCCTTGTCTTAGCTTATTCATGTTCTGGTCACCTACTTGCAGTTTGCTTGTGTCTCCGGAGTCGTTTGATTTTCCCCTTGTTTATCCTTCAGTGATGTGACCCCACATCCCTGGGAAGGCATTTTCCTCCTAGCACACCCCACTACTCTGGGTAAGGCTTTAAGCCCACTTGCTTGCTCTAGCTGAGCTATTTGGGCTGGACTTAACGAGGTGCTGCAGGAATCTCCTGCATGCCAGAAGGGATGGTTGGGAAAAAGTCAACCAAGATGTATGACAGCCTGAGTCCCAGAGGAATGGTTTCTACCTCCTTTTGGAGCACTCCAGAGAGCTGAAGTGCCACACATGATAGATTCTGCAGTGGCAGTGACATGTTTTGGCTCTCTCCACTCTGTTTTCATGTGTGGGTAAAGGGGAGTCACAGCCTGGCATCCCCCACCAGGAATGTGGAGTGATGAGCTGGTCCAGGCAGAGGGAAAGGTCTGTGAATGATCGTGTTTGCAATCATCTCAGGGAAAAAGATCCCCCTCTTCTCCTTTTTCATCATTTACAGATGCTTTATGCACAGCTCCAAAAGACTGGCTGGGGATTACTCCATCTTCTCCTCAGCCAGGCTGAAGTTTAGATGTGCAGCTATTTGAGGCAGGAAAAAATGGAAAAAACACTAGGTTGTTTTTTTTTTTTTTTGGTAAGCAACTACCAAAGAACTGGTGTAAGTTTCTGTGTTTGTTGAAGAATTTTTCTTCCTAAAATTTTGTTGTAAAGGGAGGTACAGAGTGTGTTGTAGGTGCTGAACACCCCACGTTACCTCCTGGTGCTGCAGCACCAGTGTGCTTGGATTGTCCCTCAGCAATTGCGGGAAATGGGATTCACCACCTCAAATTAATTAACCCCTTTCATTACACAGATGAATTAGACTGGCTCCAATCAATAACAGTAATGAAATGTCATTTAGTCAAAAAACAACCCTTAAGTGAAACACACTGGGGATGCTGGGCCAGGCTGCTACTGTTGGGGCACATCAAGGTGCACAACTTGTTGTGTGCCAATTTGGGAGATGCCAGAGTTGTGGCTGGGATGATGGGAACAGGCAAAGCATCCCTGGATGGACAAAGCATTCCTGGATGGGCAGAGCATCACCGGACAGGCAGAGCATTCCTGGGTGGGCAGAGCATTCCTGGGTGGACAAAGCATCACCTGATGGACAGAACGTTATGATGCCACCACCACCGAGATGATGGAAAAGAGGAAACTTTGGCTGTGCTCCCTCTTTTCAAAATGCAACTATGTAAAGGTCACAGAGGAGGAGACGAAACTCGGAGTTGTAATAAGGAAGGAGAAATAAAAAATAATGACAGAAATAAATTGTCATAAGAGGGGATACAGTTATGATTTATTGTGATATTCTACAAATTTGGAGGTGATTAAAAGCCACCTAAAATTCACATTAACAAGTCACATAAAAATGGAATTAAACTAGTGGGCATAATGTGGCAGGGTATAAAGAAAAATCATGACAGAAATAAATTGACAGAAGAATGATACTATTCAAGTTTTACTCTGTCGCGTCACACTGACAGGAGACTAGTATTTTAATTTCAGAGTTGTGGTTGAGTTTTTGGAGTTCATTAAAGGCCCACATTAAGAATCTCATAAAAGTGAGAAGAAATTAGTGACCATAATGTGGCAGAGGAAATAAAGAAACAATAATGACAGAAATAAATTGACAGAAGAATGATACACTTAATGTTTCACTCTGACACCCTCTATTAATAGGCCGCTGCAAGCTGGAGCAAATGTCATTCATATTTTAGCCAAAGTATACCACTAATTAGGCTGGCTTTCTGCACTGGAATTAAATTTGAGATCCCTCACCTTTAGAGTGGGATCATTTGAATTCGAAAGAAAAGAGCTGGTGACAGAAAAAAAAACTTTCTGCTCGGGCTCTTCTAATGAGATAAAATTCCCCCTTCTCCCCATTTCCTAGCTATAATTGCTGATTATGTTGTTACACAGGAGCGGCTCTCCGCTCTCTCCTCCCCATCATTATGATTTAGTCTGGCATATCGGGGTGCTTCAAACACGGACTGAAGTGGTTTGAGTCTAATTTAGCACTCATTTAGGCCGCAGGTACCGACGAAGGTAAACACCGCATTGTTATAATTAATTACCCCTTAGGCCTAGCCAGGCCAGCTCTGTTTCAGCTGACCCTTATAATAATAAGGCTTAGGGGCATATTGTATTTCTTTTGACAGATTAATTAGAAATTCAGCCGTGGAGGTACAAAGCAACTCTGTCATGAATATTTAAATGGACTGACACAAAAAATCATGAAAGGGCTGCTGAACTACATGACAGACAGGGGATATTAGCCAAGTGATTCTAATCAATAATCTCTTGATCTCTTACATATTAATACACTGCCTGCTGTTATTAAGCTCCATAATAAGGAAGGGGAGAGAAAGTTAGTGTAGCTCTGCTGTAGGGCTCGCCGGGCCCCCAGTGTATACACTAACTGACGGAGAAAATGCACAGAGGAGCCGAGCCTCAGCCTCTTCAATCTCATCCAATCTTAAGGAATGGCAGCTCTGAGCATCGCTGGCCGGATAATTATTGGCCCTGACAAGGTGAAGGCGTTTGCAGGCAAATGAGATGGGAAGTAGGATAAGTCCCCAGACCACCCAGCGCAGGGCACGCTCAAAACCAACCGCGCGCTCCCGCTCGGGCTTGTATTTGCTTTAGCAGGGGAAATATGGGAATCACAGCGCTTTTGAGTCATGTTGAAGGGTCAGTGACAGTCGAACACTGGGAGCTTGCTGTTACTGTTGTTAATGTTAACTTTAACACCAAGTCAACTGGATTTACCCCCAGTCCCTTTGCTCATCTCCTATAACATCAAGGCCACCGAGTGAATTAAGCAGCGTAGTAGAGCTGAATATCATCTAAATTCATTACAGCCGGTTCCTTCCGTAAATGAGGGAGGAAGCTCCATGCGTTGCTCTGGAAATGTGCAGCCTCCACAGCACCAAAGACTCTCTTTGTGCTGCACAGGCTCGAGGTTGGGTAGAGAGTGAGCGGCGGCACCGCGCCGGCATTGGATAAAGGGGGTTGGTGTGATGAGAACTGTAAGTGTTCACAGAGCTAATGTGTTCTGTTATCTCCCAAAAATGAGCCCTACAATGTGCAGAGAGAAAGGGCTCAGCTGGAAAAAGGAACTGGACCCGCTCCAGTATCTGACTAAACAACTTAAAAAAAGAGATTAAATGACAGGAGCAGCGAGTGATTATTAACATATTTAAATCGCATGCACACAATGTTCAGATGGGATTAGAGGGACGATGTTGGATTTTTAAAAAGCAATTTGACATCCAAAATATTAGATAAACCATTTTTTTTCTTTTTTCATTTCCTTTTCTGTTTTGTTCTGATTTAAAGTGAGTTGTGTGGTCAGTGCTCGCTGCGGGTGCCTTGCAGCCCTTCCCATCCACATGCTGCAGGTCCAGCAGCCTGGACAAGGTCAAGAGGTAACAATTTGGATTTCAGACCTGGATTTGTCTCATCACAGAAAACCCCACAAAGGTTGCAGGACTTGTAGTGAATTTGCCTAATTTCCATGGGACAGCTGAGCAGAGGAGACTCAGAGAACACAGGTTTGATGCCACCTGACTCCCATGGCCTTAGTGTCCTTAGCAAGTCCAGGCTTGGACTGACAGTGAAATCAGAAGCCTTTTAGCCCCTAGTAACTCATCCTGTACATCTACCCTTATTTTGTTCTATTAGGTGTCTCTGAGCTACCTAAAAGAAAAAAGCAGATTGAAGTGATAAAACAGCAGCAGCTTAAAAAGCAACCTCAAAATATCTAAGGCCCCAGTGGCAGCAGAAGAAGACTGTCAAGCTGTTACACCACTCCTGATCAGGTGGGAACCCTCCTGGAATTGGTGGCTGCCTTGGGAGCATGCCTGGGATCTCACTTGTGCTTCCCTCTTCTGCAGGTGCTGCAAAAGGGACCTAAAATATTTTCATGGGGACAGGGTTCAGGGTAGAAGGGAATCATGCCTAGCTCTCTGACCAAGCTGTGACAAGATGTTATTTCATGTTGTGATTGCACATTGAACGGCTTCCTAAACTCTGTTTCAAAAATCCTATATTTATGGGCATGCTGCCATCATACTGTGAGTAAAGCAGCCCTGTCCCTTTTACAGGTTTCATCTGCTTTGAGTGAACTCAGTAAATGTTTTGGGTTTCGCAGAAGCATCAATTTAAAGATACCTAAGCCTGAAAAGTGCCTTTATGCTTAAAAAAAACCCCCTATCCTGAATTTATCAACACTTATATTTGCAGGTCACACTTTACTTGCACTTATAAGTTTAAGCCTAACCCTTCTCATTACTTCAATGCTGCTTTCAAACCTCTAATGCATATTTAAGTGGTAGCATTAAAAAACAGTGTGTCAACTACCATTGATGTGCAATGTAGGGCACTGACCCTTTGAAGGCATTATCATGTCATTGGACCCATTAAGTGGAGCCATTTCTGTTGCTCTTAATTGGGTTGTGCAGCGTGGAGCAGTTGCAAGTGGTTACAGTTTATCCCATGAATTATAATAACAATAATATCCCTTAGTGCAGCAGAGATCTACGTGGGCACCAAGCACGTGCTCAGAGCTTGCTGAGAGCGTCACCTCCACTCAACTTGTCACCCTTCTCTTTTAAAAGTAATAGAGGTTTAATTTACAAGCTCAAAATCAGTTTCTGGGCAATACTCCGTCTATGCCTGTTAATTAAACATAAAGTCTTCTTCCAAAGCATTGTTACTGGGCTGGTTGTGCTCATGAAATAACGTGCTGTTCCCCATGAATCAATTATTTTAAGTACCTGGCCCCAAAAAAGAAACCTGATATATCCTATCTGCTCTTGGTCGGAAACTGCAACTTCTCTTTCCTTTATTTAATTTTTTTTTTCCTTTTTAAAAATTGGATGTCAGGATTCATTTGGACTAAGGCCAGGGTATTTTATGGCAAGTTTCAGCAGCTGAAAATATTTGCATCTGATTTATAAAGTTTTGGAAATCGATGTAAATGCGAGACAGAGCCTAAGGATGGTGGCACTGCCTGCCATGCTGTTACAATTAGAGGTTGGCCCACACTGAGTCCCTGGCATGGAAGTGACCTGGGCTTTGGAGCCCAGGTTGTGCTTCCAGGGGCCAAATCAAACCTCTAGGCCCTGACACTCCTGAGACACAGAGATTTCTGGATCTGCCTCAAAATTTCATAGCCAGGACCCATTTCCAATAATCACTACTGTTGTCTTTAAACATCAGGGGAAGTCATGATGGTTTATCGTTTGCAGCTGGGCATACACGGGTCCTCTTCTTGCTGGTCGGATGCTCCCAAAGAAGAGATAATTAAGAACAAGGAAAACAGACTCAGAGCAAAAGCCAAATTAAATGTCCAAATGCAAAATGAGTAGCAATTGCAATAGTACCAGTGGTGATGACAGCAACAATCATTTCTAGCCTGGCAGTTTTGTTTATAAAAATGTTAGTGAAAGGTGCAGAGCTGGAAACAAATAACTTTACCTCAGCCCTTTTATTGCAGAAACATAATAAAGTGCAAGCCAAGAAGTAAATTCATTGCGAGTCATATTAAAGGTTTTGGACCAAAGTGAAGCTGTTACAAACTACATCTGTAAAAATTGTGTAATTATTATGGGTGGGTAAAATCTGGCAAGAGTTATTTTCTTAAGTAAAGTGTAAAAGAGAACAGATGTGCTGTAACTGACACATTTCTTTTTTGCCAGTTTCCCTAATTCTGGACAAAAAGTTGCTCTCATTTATCATATTATTCAATGGATTTCAAATTAGCAAGACAACGGTGACTTTTTACACTGTCCCAGTTTTAATGCCTGAGAAAAGGAGGAGGGTGGGGAAGGCTGTCTCACAGAAAGAAAATTAATTTGTTTTATTGGGCACTGAAAAGCCAAGCCTTTTGTCAAACAGAGAAGCAAACATATATTTGGAGGGAGAGCTGGGTCACTACTTAAATGTCGGGGTCTGCTAAAATCAAAAGGTAGGAGGGGTGGGTGACAATGAAATCTAAGTAGAAAACCATAAATGTAAAGAAACACCACTATTTCTGGGCTGAAGTGGAATGAGAAAAATGGCCAAAGACAAAGATAGGCAGCCTGGGTCTGGAAGTAATTAGGGACAAGTGAAGACAACTGAATTCCATATTACTTTGGTGGATGTCTGTAAAGGCAGTTTGGGGAGGTATTTTGGTAAGGTTTACTTTTTGGAGCTTAGCAACATAAATTTGTTGTCACTGAACTATTAAATAAAATAGACACATGTTGGCAAAGCGTGCAGAGCCGAGGGATGGAACTGATTAAGGGACAGCCTATGAAATAATAGCTTAAATGGGCCCACTGCAGGATTTTAATATCCCATGACAACACTCAATTGTCAAATTCTGCTGGAGTGTCCAGGATGCTACTAAAATTAAGCCAGAAATTCCTAGATTTATTCTATTTTTTTTACAGCTAAGAACAGGAAATGCCAGTAAGCTGTGAGAATCTGAGCAAGAAACAAGAAACTGGGAAGAAAAGAGGATGGTCTAAAACTTTATGAGATTCCTGCCATTAAATCTATAACAAATGTCTTTCACCTACACACGATAAAGAGGCAATGTGGGATTTTAATTGGACTTTTGGCTTTTCTTCATTTGATTTAAACCTAGGTAGAGTTTCAAACAATAACACTGGAACACCTGGTTAACACGTTAGATGATATGTATAGTTGTAAATTGTGGTTTTAATAGATGCTCACTGGGGGATTGCAAAGGGTCCCATTGTTCGCCTTGGCAGATATTAAAAAAAGTTCATGAACTACTGGGATTTAAAACCCCCTCACATGATTTTAATATTACTCCAGTAATGTAATTTGATAATTTGACCAAACTTGTGGCCAATTTGTGGACAGAGAATCTAATGGTCACGTTATGTGATTAAAGTGCCCTGATACAGGACTAAGCAGAACGCCCGCTTTAATTTATTGCTACAGGCCGAGCTGGAGAACAGCAACAGTTACTGAAATCTGATAATCATCATATTACATGG
Source organism: Chiroxiphia lanceolata (assembly GCF_009829145.1). Lineage (NCBI taxonomy): Eukaryota > Metazoa > Chordata > Aves > Passeriformes > Pipridae > Chiroxiphia > Chiroxiphia lanceolata. The sequence continues at coordinate 5,425,059 of NC_045644.1, forward strand.
GTGTAATCAAAGAAATGCACAGAGGAAACCTGTTGCCAAGAACAGACAGCCCACAAATACTTGGCGTGTTTCTCCACTACAAGAATGATCCCAGGTAAACCTTTTTGGCAAGGAAGGTTCTTCTTCCTTCCTAGCTCAAGAAGAAGGACTCATTAGGCTTAAAAGACATCAGTCACTTGAAATTTTAAAGCTTTTAAGAGACTTAGGTCTATTTATGCCATCAGAGTTTGCATTCTAACTTTAGTCCTCTTTCATAATCAACAGAGGGAGGGGGACTGCTCAACTGGAAGGATTAATGCAGTTATTATGGATCAGGAGAGCTCATTTGAAGGAAATCTCACAGTCATTCCCACTCACTGCACTGTGTTTCAAATTGAAGGGAGGTTCTTGAGTGTGTGAGCTTGAGATAATTCAACCTGCACCAGTATCTGGGACCCAGCCAGCTGACTTGTCCACTACTCTCCCGAAAGGATTGGGCAAATCAGGATGACATCCAACATAGGATGGCATCAAGAGATTGAGAGGACCAGCAGATGGTAAAAAAATGACAGGGATGGTGGGGTTGAGCACTGTGGTTGGTGGTGGTGCTGTGCCTCCTCTCCAGGGCCAGGTGTGGGGCTGTGGCACCATCCTGGGACAGTTCTGCTGGATGTCCTTCCCCATGGCTGAGGGTGGGAATTACCTCCAGAACAGTTCAGCCTTTGAGCTTTCCTCTGCTCCTGGTTGAAACACCAAAGTTAAAAGATTGAATTCAGACTGTCATTATTTCCCCCTCCCTTCTAGATTTGATGCTGAAGTGATCTTGGTGAGAGTCATAAATTTTCAGTCATAGTTTTTTTGGTTTGTTTTCTTTTTTTTTTTCCTGAAGTACTTTATTTTCCATGCACAGCAGTGAAGTTTTCCTTTGCTTTTCACTTGCTGGAATGTCAGTTCATGTTCCTCCAGCTCCATTTTCCTGCCCCATTCACTTTGTTCTACCTCCGCTTTAATTTGACTGGATATTTGTTTCTTAATTTGACTGGATATTTGTTTCTACACATCTTTGTTGAGTTTCTTGAGAAATTTAGAATAATAACCTCAACCCAAAAACTTTTACCACATCTCCATTTCTCTTTACACTCTTGTAACTGTACACCTTGGTTTCCTTCTCCACTCTCCCACTTAGAAATCTTTCATAGATAACAAGACCTCCCCTAGGTCCTGATTCAGCAGAGCACTTAAGCATGTGCTTAACTTTAAATACCTTTGTAAAAGCTTTTGCTGAATCAGGATCTTAGCATTTCTCCTCATCTAACTGCTGTTCTCCCATGGTTATTTTAGTATTTGCTTACAGGAAAATCTGAGCCCAGAGTCCATGGATGATGTCAGCAGATTTTTTTGCCCCATCCAGCTGAAGTATTTAGATGCACTCAGCACGTGAGTGAGGCAAAGGATGTGCAGAAGGCAACCTGATACCCACCAGGCTCTGTTCAGTGGGGTTTATCCGAAAAAAGTTTTGTAAAGTTTTGAGTCCCTCCCACCAACGGCTCGTAGCAGAGAGGATGACAAACCTTCCAGGCATCTAAAAATCTGTAGGGTTTCATCTCAGTTTCCAGTAAGTAAATTTATGTCCAAGTACCAGCTGTATTCAATCACTTGATTTTTACAAATTATTTCAAGTGTCTGAGATATATAGCTATTTTTCCCCTAATAGTTGCTAAGTACAGTTGTTTTTTAAAAAGAGTTTATTGTCCTTAATAAACTGTTGGTACATAAATGTTTAATCCCCTTTGCCAGGAGGCAGTGGGATGATGAGTCTGTAATTTATTTTAAAAGATATCATGGACCAGTGCAAATATGACTGTAATTATTCATTGCAACCACAGTCAGCTGCTGTTCAGACCAATCCTGCCAACCACTTCATTTTGAATAATTTTTAATGTCCACCACCTTTTACTTTCAAACTTCAACTGAATGAAAAGGTTTTGAGCTGCAAGTTGAGTTGCAGTTTTGGTCTTATCACTCTGGTCTACTGGAAGGTGTCCCTGCCCGGGGCAGGGGGTTGGAGTGAGATGTAAGATCTTCCAACCCAAACCATTCGGTGTTTCCATCAAAACAGGACCCTTATATTTAATACTATATTTTAGTATTCCTGCTCCACCATGCAAAGGTTTTCATAGTTTCCCACTTTGTCTGTGCTGAAGAACTCAAGGGCTCAGAGGCAACCAAGTCTAGAGAGCTTTTGGACACGACATTTGATGCTTGAGAGCAAAGCTAGTGGAGAGGGAGCTCACGTGTAGGTCTCTGTGATCACACCTCAGCAATCTGGAAAGTACAGGACAAACACAAAGGACACAAGTGATATTGGATGGATTTTTCTTTTTTTAGCCTCCAATATAAAAATTTTGTGCACATTCAGGTTAAGTAAGGGGCAACCCCAACAATTTTTTCCCCCCTGCAGTATCTTGATGAATTATAAATTATTTCTTGAAGTTTTTTCTTCTTTTCCTGTCTCAGATGGGAGAGGAAGTTGATTTTTTCTAAAAGGTCATGTCATAAAAAAACAAAAAGAGAAAAGACATCCTCTTATGGGATCTAGTATCTGTCTGGGTTGAGCAGACATTTTGGGGGAAACTGTAAAAACATATAAAAATTTTTTTGCAAGTCTCACTTTTGCTTTGATGTGTAATGTGAACTGCTCAATGGATCATGGTGGGGCTGTGAGTATTTGGGGTTCATGAAACCACTGTTATCAAAACATGGTGTAACTTTACCTCAATAATGTTACATCTCCCCCTTTCTCTGCAGTCTAAAGCTTTTTATGGACTAGAAATTATTTTCTTTATTTTTGAAAATCACGACAAGTTCAAGATTTAATTAGAAGTAAATGATAATTAATAGAAGAAGGCAATCTCTACCAAATGCTAGGGAAATTTGGGATTAGGTTGAAATGTGCTATTCAACACCATAGGAAATTGTCCTGCACTGAAATTTGAACTGAAGTTTAGAAAAATAAACACATTCCTCCTTATACACTGAAGGCTCAACACTGACTTAATGACTCCATAGGAAACAAGGGTCATCCCAAGAAATTCATAGGAGTTAGTTTGTGTTTGTGTGGATGTGAGGAAATCTGTGTGTTGGCCAGCACACTGGAGAAGATCCAAAATTGTCTCTGGTAGCTTGAGGAAGTTTCTGGGAGAAGGTTTGTCCAGAGATCTTGTGCACTAGAAACGGAGTGGAAGGATCAAAATGATTCATGTTGATGAAATGACAGAATCACAGAATATGCTGAGTTGGAAGGGACCCACAAGGATCATCCAGTCCAACCCTTAGCCCTGCACAAGACCATTTCCAAGGGTCAACCCACGTGCCTGAGAGTATCATCCAAATACTCCTTGAGCTCTGGCAGCCTTGGTGCTGTGCCCACTGCCCTGGGGAGCTTGTTCAGTGCCCAACCACCCTCTGGATGAAGAATATCCAACCTAAACCTCTCCTGACACAACTTCAGGCCATTCCCTCAGGTCCTGTCACTGGTCACCACAGAGAAAAGGTACATTTTCTGTTTATGCCAAAACAGTAGAAAGAAAAATCTGCTCTTCCAAGAGAGCCAAGCCAAACCGATCTCAAGCAGATCCAATATGACATGGTGTATCTTATTGATCACTGGGGTCCTGATGGCTGGTGTGAATCCCCTGGAGAACACCAGAAGTTGCCCAAATGTCCCTTTTCTCCAGGTTCCCCCTTGCTAACACACACACACCAAGCACACAGTGCTGGAAGACAGCAGGGTCTCTGAAGGCCCAGACTGAAATCTTTAGCAAACCCCATGTGTCTTTCATTCATTTCAATAGGAACCATCATGGGACTCGTGAGATTCCATTCATTTTTCCAAGCAGTTGTACTGAACGTGTCTGATTAAACACCACACGCCTGCGCTGCAGACGAAGTTTCCTCTTCACAGCAAACCCTGCAATTTAATACCACTCAGGCAGTGTTTAGAGAAGAGGCTTAATTGGGATATTCCTTTTCGTGGGTAATATTGGGTTATATTTTATGACTTGGGAGAAAGGACCCGCTGTGAAGTCGTGTAAACATTGTGTGTTTAGTTGCTGTACACCAGTAAATAGCGGCGGACCCGGTGATTTTAGATGTTCAATTTAAACACATATGCAGCTACCTCTCCTCCTCTAAATCAACAGTTTCCCTCCAGAGTGATGTCAATAGACTGCTGCACATGGTACTTTCTTTTTTTTAATAATATCTTCATTTTAATGTGGATATTGCCTTTTCACCTGGGAGCAGGGCTCTATTGAAATTCTAATGGGAGAGCGTATTCTTTAACATGAGAATACCGAGGGCCTGCGTAGACACGGAGCAGAATGAGAGATGGAGCATTAACTGATTTTTCTGCCTCCAGAAGAGGGGCCTATGTGGGTCAAACTCACAGGGTTTTTCCCTCCTTATTTTTCTTCAGTTTCATAGCAACAATAATTTTAAACTTTATATTCAGAGGAGGCAAAAGGAATCCAAATGCACCTGAATTACTGTACTGTACGAGGGAATTTAATTAAGAATATACACATTAGAATTTCAGTGGGAGCGCCTATTTAATGTTACTTTATTAAGCCTTCTATCAAACCCTTTTTTATGTATATCAGTTGATATACAATTAATCTGCTCTCTTGTGAGAAAAAAATAGCACCTGAGGTGGATGAAAAGTGTCAGATTATAATAATTATAAGCAGCTGTTCACTTGGAATCACCTCTGGCCTACATGGGGGATGCTGTGAGCTACCACTTCTCACAACAGACCACCTCATTAGACTTGACCTTCCCAGCTGGGTATTTCATTTGTGTTTTTTTAATGGGTTTGTATACTGCAAATCGCAGCCCCTTGCCAAGGCTGGCTCTTTGTTGCTGTAACAAAAGGGAGCAATGCAACTTTAAAAAAGATGCTGCTGCTGGACGTTGGTGCAATGCTGTGGGTGGAGTGAGTGACTCCCCAGGACGGGGCTGGGGATGCAGAGCACATCAATGTCTTGGGATTATTGTTGGGGTAAACACATTTTTCCTAGTTTTCAGGCAGTTCTGTTCTTCTTAGTCTTCAAAGGTTAAAAAAAAAAAATGTTTTTGTTGGTCTTCTTGCTCAGCATCCCAAATTCCACTGTCAACCAGCACCAAGATGCTCAACTGGAGAATGGTGTCCAGGGTGGAAAACATCACACTCCCAGGCAGCGAGGGGTAAATCTGCACTCCAGTTTAGTCTGTGGACCAAACTGGAGGCCAGCTCAAGAGAAAACCTACCAGTGCACGTTTCCACATGTGAATGTATCCTCACAGATGCGTTCCCTTCGCCACATATATATGTGCACATGTACATATAAAATTAAGAGATTAAAAAACCTTCTGAACAATATATCTGGTTTCTTTTCCCCTTCCATTTATGTTTGTAATAAACTCACTCTCATACAATTAGCCTCAATTGTTTTTATATCTTCTGAGGCAATAATATAGGCAGCCTGGGGAATACAGTAGTAATCCGTATACCTGTGTTCATTTACCCAAATCACTATGGTTACAGCCAGGGCAAATTGTTTACTGTGAGAATCTTTGGAGCCCCTTTCCAGATACTAATGACCTTTCTGTTCATCCAATAACATCAACAAACCAGGGAGGCTGCCCACACCATTAAAGCCAATTGCCTCTCAAGTTACTGAGGGAGTTGTGCTTTTCCTCATTTATTTTCTCTCATCTGATGTAACTCACATGCCACTTTCTTGTCTTTAAAGAAGGGGAAAAACTGTGGATTATTGATTTGCTTCTGAACAGAAGACCAACCTAAAAGCCCCAATGAATTGTCACTCATTATTGAAATTACTGAACACTAATTAAACTGGCAGCTCAAATCCCAGCAGGCCACACTCATCTGAAGCTGAAATTCAGACACTTGGACAGTGGAAGAGAGAAAGCGTTAGCAACCACCAGGATTGTAATAAGCTTTGCATTAATTTTTGTTTCTTAAAGGCACATGCAGGGTTTGTCAGAGAACAGGCAACATGCTACCTGGGCTGAGGTTAGCTTTGCCAGGCATCTTTCCTCTATCCCTTCCAGGAGGCATAATTTCAAATGGGAATTCTGTGTTTCCCAAATGGTTCTTCCTCGCCCAGCAAACCACAGGGCAGCACTGGAGTGCTGCAGGGTGATTCAAAGACTGACTTTGGTGATGCTGGCAAAGGGTTGAGCATTTAAATTGAGTGGCAGAGGGGAAACTGAGTCAGACAGTACAGAGCCACGCGCTCTGCCTGAGCAATAATAGATGCTAAAGATCATCTAGAATTCATAGAGCCCAATTTATAAAGAAACATCTTTGGCCCATTTTCACAGGATGTTCAAACTCTGTATAAATTATGCATGCCCATGGTTAATCAACCTCAATTTTTTTCCCTGCCTGAGAAGTAACTCTTCATTTGTTCAACTTCAAAGAGGGCAGAACAAGCACAGAGAGGGCTGGGCTAAGTATTCAATTTGCACTCTGCATTTTTGAACAGGACTTTGTGCTGGTAGAGAGGGAAGTGAAGGAGAGGACTGGACTTAGTCATCCTGTAGGTCCCTCTCGGTTTTATAGCCCATGCTACAGAACTCTCAAAAGGCAGGGAAAAAAACAACCACAGCATTGGTGAGGAATGTTGGATCTTGGATAGTTCCAATCTAGCTTTTAGAATTATGGCTCCTGCTGTGAGAGGGACATACCCAGTTTCAACACTGCACAGAAAGTGCCCTTTATAAATGTGGCTTCCTATGTATGTTCATCTCCTGCCAAAATTGGTTTGGAAGAAACCACAGAACAATTTTTACTTTTCTCTATATATACACATTCCCACTAAATTTCCCAGCAGTTGGTCTTTGGGACACGACTGGCAGAAGGTTTCTGAGTGAAAGCTGGGGAGAGAAATCTTTTAGACAAATATCACTCTGAATGAAACACTTTGCATGTTTCTGAGCAGAGCGGGGCTCCTTTTTCATCTGACAGCCACAAAAATTGGATCTTGCTGCTGATGCTGGAGGCTGGAATTGTTTAAAAAGTTTTGCAGGGAGCAGATCTGTGTAGTGCAGGCACTGTGAGGTCCTTCCAGCAGTGGAGTGTTTTTGGAAAGTTTAAGGAAAAGTATTAATTATTTAATTCTGCTAATAAAAAATTAATTGAATTTTAGAACAAAAGAACGTGCGAGCATCACCCTTCTATATTTAGGCGTGGTAACGAAGCTGTGGGTGGTGACTTAGGAAAGAAGGGAATGAAAATGCAAATGTCCCATTATATTCTGCTTAAGATGATAGCATCTCTTGTGCCTTTGAGTTCATCCCATGTCAACACCATAAAACCTGAGGGGATGGAATCAGCAGTGCCTTCATGTGGGAAACTCCTGCGTGGGATACACTGTCCACCCTTGCTTGATGTCCACTGCCACAGGTCAATGCAAAGCTAAAGGCACCCTTCCAAAAAAGGGGCCTTGGCCAGAACTGGGATTTTAAATGAAATTTGGAGATCTGGGGTCTTTAAGAAAAAACGTTCAGCCTATCCATGGGTTTGCCCCAACTTACATTTCTGTGTCACCTTGACAAGGAATTGGGTTGGGATGGTTGTGGATGATGGGCCAAGGCACAATAGTGTGCATATATTCCCTACTGCGGCATTCCAGAGCTCAAGAAACGCTTGGAAAATGCTTTTAGGCACTTGGTGTATTTTGGATGTTTTCCTGTGCAGAGCCAGAAGTTGAACTCCATAATCCTTGTGGATCCCTTCAAACTCAGGATATGCTGTGACTTTATGATGCCTCTGACTCGGTCCCTCAGGAACACATCCAAATCTTATGTACCCAAATACCACATTTTGAGCACCTGAACAGCCCAACCACGTGTTTAAAGCCCTGGGCCAGCCCCAGCCACGTGTGGGCACCAGGAGGGACCTGTCCTGGAGGCAGCTCCTTGCAGCAAAAGGAGCCAATTAACGACTGCATATTCAACAGCTTCTAAAACCTGCCCTGAGTCCTTAAAACAGAGCTCACCCAGCACTTTTTGTGATTGCTGAGAGGAATTCCAGCTTCTGCAGTGGCACAGAGACAGGGGTGAGCATTTCTAATGGCTGTGCTGGGGCTGTTAAATGCTGCCATTTTATTGTGCTTGGGGGGAGCACTTTAACAAGGCTGCTACCAACAAACACCACAATATTTCCAGGCGTCTCTTTTGCAAGTCACGGTCAAGAGGAAAATAATTTCCATATGCTGGCCTTGTGTCTTGATTTTTATAGGGGTCAGAGGGATATTTATTCCCCAGAGCAATGCTTAGCTTTCCTTAAAAAAAAAAAAAAAAAAAAAAAAGTTATGCTCCATATTTTAAAAACTTGGAGTTAAACCAAGAACTGGTTATTTAATTCTAGTCTTAAGTAAAAATTGGGACAAATTTATATTTATTTATTTTAAAACACCCTCTGTAGCTTTAGAAGAGATGGTTAGAGCACAATGCAATCCTCCTCCATATACGAAGCATCTTTTTAATATGCCCTATCATGAAATTAATTGGACATTAAATAGCAGGAGAAAGACATATAATAAAACCTGCAGTTATCACAGTTCCCAGTGTGACAATACCCAAAGGTTTGAAGGTTTAGTTAAGCTCCAAAAGTTTAAATACTTTTCCAAACCTCGTTGGGCTAGAAACAAGTTGACTTTCTCCTCAGGATTCCCAGTATTCCTGGGTTTGGCCATGGCTACACAGACTGTCAGAAAAGCCTTTGTTTCAAACCTCCACTAATCCCACTTGTGTCAAAAATGAGGAAATGCAGAGCTGGTGCACCAGCAGTGCAGAGAGGAAAGTTAATCATTTGGATTTTTCAGAAAAAAAAAGGGAAAAAATGGGGTTTGGAATGATTCCTATCCAAAATATACCCTGTCCTGATTAGACTTCAGAAGAAAAAGATTAAGAAATCCTATTTGAGAAGCTGGGAAAGCTCTGTCCAAAGCTTAGGCATGCCAGCTGTGACTGAGGACTTGAAAATCTTGAGCAGAAAGTGTCTTTTTCAGCAAGAATTAAAGCTTCTTAAGTTCATTTTTTTTCAAGACTCTTTGGACAGCTCTAACTGGGTTCCTGTGTGTGCAAAACAAGCGAGTCCAAAGTGTAACAGGATGCTGAAATGATACCAGAGGCCTCTTAGAAATTAAAGTTAGATGCCCTCATTTCCTTGCAGAATCCATGCCCTAGCTGCCTTGGGAATTCCAGCAATCCAGGCTGCCTCCCATCCTGCTGGCACGTGTATGGGGGGTGTTGAATGTACAGGGTGTATTGGGGGTTCACCCACGTGGGATGGCTGGAGGACAGGAAGTTGAAAGAATTGATCACCTATAGCTCAGGTGTACCCAAGCCACCTTTCCAAAAAGCAAAAATCCCAAGGAAAACTATCGTCTTAAAAAAAAAAAAAAATTCTTGTTTTATTTTTACCAAAACCCGGACTATGAAATACAAGTAGACACGTAAAATAGTTGTAAACCTAATCTTTTCTTAAAATATCTTCACAGGGAACAAAATGCTCAATTTTTGTATTATTCTGTGAAGGTTCTGCATCTGGGTGTTCCTAAAATTTCCAAACTTTTCTGTGACACAGCAGACGGAGACCAGGCTGGGAGCAAAACCCTTCCTTTGAGACCACTGCAGTTGTGCGACAATATGGCTCTTCCCTGACTTTATTTTTGACTTCCTGTGAGAATTAAACAGATTGAAATGTTCTGAGTTTGGGAGTAGAGGGATAAACATCTTAATTAACTGCCCGGAGAGCACAGTTCCGAGCTGCCATCTCCAACAGGCCTTTAATGGGCCAGAGGCAAAGAAAAAGTGTTGCAAAGGTATGAAAATTTTTTCAGATCCCATTTTTCAGTGTTGATATAAAGTGACTTCACCAAATTTCTCTTTTTTTTCACATTTCAGGGGAATGTTGGGGATTTTTCCCTCCCTTTGGAATAGATATCTGAGTATAACGTTGAATTTTCTGGCGGGGTCCTGAACAACCTGATTTAGTGGGTGGCATCCCTGGTCATGGCAGGGGTTTGGAACGAGATGATCTAAAAGGTCCCTTCCAAACCACAGCATTCCATGATTCCATGATTCACCATCCAGCTGAAAGCACCATGTGCAGGGAAGGAGCCTGGCAAGACTGTGACAGTTGGGGCTGAGCAGTGTGACTGAACGATAAACAGTCCTAGAACTTAGAGTGAGACTTAATATTAATCAAAAAATTAAGTCAGCTGTGATGGTAAATCCTGAAGTCCAAGACCAAACCAGAAATCACGCTTGGAAGATTATCAGTACCTTGAATCTCTGTATTCCTTTTTTTCTTTTTTTTTTTAATACATATATTTATTTAGTCCCAAATAGTTTCAAATTTTTTGACCCCTCTATTCTGACCTTTTTCAGTGTGTTTTTCTAGACAAGAGGTGTCAGGCAAGGACCACCTCAAAAAAAAAAAAGGTATATTTTGACTCAAAGACAGGTCCTGGTGTTAAATGAAGGAGAATCTCCTATTCCAGCTGAACAAAAGGTAACTGCCAAATGCTTGCCAATCCAGGAGCAGAATTGAGAAGATTAATTTTAAATGCTCCTCCAGCTACTTCTTAAAACTGGTTTGGCTTGAGCCTGAAGAGACAGTTATTTAAGCACTTGAAAGGGACTAAAGGCTCAAGTCTAATCTCAAATACTCAAATGCATATCACCAGGTATCTCAAAAAATCCATGACTGTACTTGCACATGCATGCCCAGGAGTATATTTTCCAAGACACACAGAGATGCAAGCCCACGGATTAGAGATTAGAAATGAGCTGCCGCTGTTGCACTCAAATTTATGTGTTGTTTTCTTTTTGTATCATGACCTTCCAAAGGAGTCTAATTGTTTGATTTCAGTGTTGTGAAAGATACTGAATTTCTAAATGTTTGGTGAGTCACACACATGTTAATTCTTAAAAATAACTCTTTCATTTGTTATTACAATTGATTGACTTTTCTTTGACTCTACAAATACATGTCAGAGCTCAGGAATTTAAACCACCAGTGAAATCTTAGAGGTCTGTGCTGTAAAATTCACCAGCATTTATTAGGGAAGGTGGAAAAGGTGGATATCCATGAGCTGAGTGAAGTTTCTCTACACAGCTTCAATAGTCCCCATGTGCTCTCACCTCTGCTGCAATCCAAAGTTAAAATACAATGTGAAACTTTGGCCTGGTTAGTACTAGAGCTGAGTTTTGGATCACCTGGAGTTAAAAAAAAAAAGAGCTTTTCCATCTTAGAGTGATGGATGGAATTTGCTGTCTAGGAATTCTAAGAAAGTTGTCTCCCTTGAGTCATCAGCAGCTTCCAAATAAAGCTTCCAGAATGTCCATGAAAATCTAATTTCATCACTTCTTGTGCTGTTTCATTGTGCAAAAAGAAGTTAAGTCAGATGACCCATCACTGGAATCTGTTCTTCTCCCCACACATCTAAAAATGCACCAACTTCACGGTGTCCTACGGGCACTGGAAACCCTTTGGCCAACAACAGCTTCCCTCTCACAGCACAGGGGTGAGCTTTGCCAAGCACTAACAACATAAAACCCTGTGGCTCGTGTCCCATCCCTCTGGAAGGGCTGGGGCAGGAGGTTATGCTCACTCAGAACAGGTACCACCTGTACTCTGCTCCCCCCTCCCCTGGCAGCAGCTGGCACAGCCTCCCCTCCCACAGCCTTGGAATGGGCTAGGAGAAAGTTGGGATTCCTGGCAAAACCAGCCAGAGCAAGTTTTGCTCTTGATAGGCTTGAAAAATGGGGTGTGAGGAATTTCTCACCCAGGCAAAAGGTGATTTTCAAGGGCAGGATTGCTCAGAATAAACCTGGTTCCTCCAGCTTTGAGCACATTTGGCTGTTTAATATTTTCTATCAGGCAGTGGGTGCATCCCAAGTAAACATGGAACGGTTCTCACCTTTTAAAGGTCTAAAAGACACGGCTGTCTTGATCAGCAAGCAGTTGTAGGGAAAATAAAAGGGAAAAGGAGATCAGATGTTGCAGCCCCGGGATTGTGTGCTCTCTCACAGCATTATTTCTGCACTTTGCGCAGGGAGAGGTTGGTTGTCTGTTGTTTGTCCCTCACTGTTTTCTTGTCTTTAACCTGATTTCCAAGTGAAATGAGGCTTAAACAATTCTAGGCTCTGCAGGAGCATCTGTTGGTCCTTCCAGGAACCTTTTTAACCTGTTGTATAATTTCAAGCAAAATTCGTAAAAGAAATCAAACTTCTGGACTTCTTCCCACAGTGGTGGAGTTTCTGCGGGATGAATAAATATTTTGGAGATACTGTAAATAACACAACTGCCTTTTCATGCCCTCCATCACCCACTGGTTGGCCTGAGGACAGTAAGAATCCATAGGAAAGGGGAAAGGTACATTTTTCTATGCTTCTTATCCCTCAGCTCAGTGTCTCAGGTGTGATGCTGAAACATATTTACAAAGAATCAACATATCTGAATTAAAATTATTTTGCTAACTTGTCTCAATACTTTGCCCATTTACATAATAAAGACATTTCTGGTAACATCCTGCCTGTCATTCCAGGTAGGTAGTAGGTTTATCAGGAGTTTAGGAAACACATGTCATCCCTGGTCCCAGGGGAAGGTAACTTTCTGATTTTGTCAGGACAGGAGAGAAGAGAAGGGATTATAAATTTGTTGGTCCTCCTAGAAACCTTTCATGATGTCTAGTTGAACACTTTGTGGAAGAGTTCTGGATTCTTGTTTCTTGCTTGCTCGATGCAACACAATATTTCCCAAAACTTTTTTATTATCCTTTGAGAAATCTGGACTAATAGATCAACACCCTCCTTGTATGACAAACACTTTGCAAAGTCGACCCATACAGGGAATCACTCATTTCTGGGCTGAAATGGGGAAGAAGACAAGGTCTTCCATTTTGCCATGAAATCTGGATTTTGGAGTTTTAAATAAAAGGCTGATTTATTCCCTTGTCCAGTTCCCTTTGTCTGTGATATTACGAGTAATGGGAGAATTTTCTTTTACTTGTAGATGATGTTTCCTGGATTCTATTTATTGGACAGGAGTCACCACCGACTTCCTGATGATGCTTTGCCAAGGATTTTATCTCCATACTTAGAAAGATGTGCCATCTTGTTTAGTGATGAAGGAGAGCATCAAAAGTAGCTGGATGAAAAACTCTTGGGAATATGGCAACTGGGCTAAAAATCCCGGTGAGCAGCTGGAGTTAAAAAATTGAGGCAGTTTGGGAACACAACCAAAAGGATTGGACTCCTCAAATCCCTCTTGGAACTCAAATTCAAGTCCCTCTCTTCACCACTCTCACCCCCTTAAGAGTTACCCACTTATCATAAAACATGAAAATTTGAGATAAACTCATGTTGCAGAGAGAGGAGACATCAGGTGAATGTCTAATTCCTGCACACTTTGTTCTGTGCTTCCTCAGCTCTTTTGAGGGAATCTGAACAGCTTGAAGATTCCCATTTCTCCATCTCCTTCTGTATTCATCTCTTTCTTACTCCTTTAGATCCAGTGATCTGAGTGAGGACAAGCAGCACCACTAAATTGGAGGGTCTCCCAAGCCTCCAGCAACAACAAATGTGCCTCGGTGATTTATTGCAGCCTCAGAGCTCATGCCATTACTGTTAGGGGGGTTGTAACTATTTAAAATCCCCATTTTCATATAGCTCATCCATAAAAATTCACTCTGGGATGGAGGCATTCTCAGCAAATGAATAGTTTACATGAGTGGGGAAAAAAAAAAATCTCACAGTGTTTTCAGAGGTGTTATGTTATTCTGCCATAGGTTTTTTGACTCAGACATTTTGGCTTGTGTGTTTTGCTATGAAGGACACATAAAAAGGGATTAAATGGAAAAAAAGTAAATTCAGCTAAATATCAGAAAGTACGTAAAAATAAAGTTGAGTCTAAATATATAGTTGTCAATAATCAGAATGTTTCCAAATTTTAACAGTTGAGAATATTTCTGTTCATGTTTCTGAGAATTTGCATTTTGCCTTGTGTTTCAGCAATCTCAAAATGAATTGACAGGGCTCAAACTCAAAGTTGACTGAAATCTGTATAAAACCCCAGTAAGTGCTTTTCCAAGGGTATATCTCTGCATTATGCTACAGTTTGACCTGGGAATGGTCTTCAAAATCCAGAGCCTCACTTGAGTCTGATAGATAAGGCCATAGGGCTACATTAGTCCTCAGTCTTTGAGAAAGATGTAGCATTCCATCTGTTTCCTGAATTATCCAAGAGCCAGATGAAATCCAGTCCTTTGTGGCCTTTCTTCTCTAGTGGGGATAATAGACATGGTTCAATACATCCCGTTTTATGCTGATTCAGATTCCTTGAGTGAGGCTGGGAAGGGAAAAAAAGACAATTTCAACCCAAATGCTGCTTTTTCTCACCTGTTCCCTTCTAAGTGTGGCTGGTAAAAATCAGTTCTGTCACTACCTTTTTAGATGACATGCTAAAGACCTTTATGGCCTGGTCATAGTGTGATCATTAAATACATAAAACTACATAAATATTGCCTGCGCACCCAAATTTTGGGGTGATAACCAGTGTCCCTTTTACTCCTGGCACCACACTATTCGTATCACCCACACAATCGAAGACATTGGATTAAATATGTGTAGTTTTCTATTAATTTATTAATTTTAATGTCTCACGGTTAATACACTGATAATATTATTTATCCACAGTAGCGTGCTTATAATCAGCATTAAAAGAGTCCCAAGTTGGATTTGAAAAGTTAACCCACAGAGCCTGGCTGGGAGCAAAATCACACTCCAAATGGGTGTCAAATCAGGGGTGACTTGCTCCTTACAAGTGCTTTTTGTAGCAAGCGTGATTTTGAAGGGAAAAAAGCCACTGAAAATCCAGGTGGTTC